>NW_027428352.1:0-180964 GCF_047830755.1 Zonotrichia albicollis | reverse complement strand
CCGGAGCTTTTCTGAAGCCTTGCTCCTGCAGCTGAGCTCGAGGGCAGACCACAGGACTTGCTGACCCGTGGTCTCCCTGAGGCTTCTCTTCTGCAGGTGCCCTTGAGGCCATATCATAGTCCTTGTCAGGAGTCCCCTGTCCTTGTGGCAGGAGGAGCCCTTGAGACCGAGTGCAGGACTTGCTGTCCTGTAGCCTTCCTGAGGCTTCTTACTTGAAGGTGCCTTCCAGGCACCACTGCAGCACTTGGTGACTTGGAGCTCTTCCAAGGCAACTCTGCTGCACATAGGCACAAATCCAGGCAGAGACATGGAGCAGAGACACCCGGCAGTGCCCGAGCTGGCCTGGGTGGAGGAGGTGGACGAAGGCCCTGGAGCTGCCCCGGCACAGCAGACTGAAGAGGTGGTGCCGTTCCAGCCACCGCAGGAGGGTGAGTGGCAGAGCTGGGCCACAGGACTGGTGCCTGCTGCCAGCTTGGACCCCATGCCGTGCCGTGCCGTGCCATGCTATCCCCTGGGGACATGCCCACGGACAGGACGGAAGAGGGGCCGGGCAGACACCCCGCAGTGGCCGTGCTCCATCCCCTGGGGCATCCCGGGGCTCTCTCTGCCTGGGGATGGCAGGGCTGGGCCGTGTTGTCCGGCCTCTCCCGCAGCCCCTCATCTCTGGCTGCGCTCGCTCTTTGCCAGATGCAGCCCTGGAGCGCACACAAGAGCAGGAGTCCAGCCGTGGCCGCTTCCGCAGAACAGCGCAGGTACCTGCAGCCACCCCCACCTGGGCTGGGCCTGCTGTCCCTGCTCAGCCCAGCACCGTGTGTGCAGCACTGCATGCAACATCCCCGGCTTCCTGCCCTTCTCCTACAGTTTGTTTGCAACTTCCTCAAGAGAATTGAGGAGGAAGAGACCATCGCCACGGGCGTAGGCTTCAGACCATACTCGCCCATCTTCCTAAGCAAGACCAGTGCTGCCCTGCTGTGTATGCTTGTAGAGGAACATTTGTACACGCCAAAGCAAGTAAGCAGCCTGTGGCCAGGCTTTGATCCTCGCAGCAATTGCTTGGCCTCCCAGTCCACGCATGCTGCTTGCTGTGAGCCTTTCAGGCCACATGGCAGTGGCGTGGGAAGGGAAGCACTCCTCTGGGGAAGCTGGGAACATTGCTCCCTCTGGCAGCATTCCAAGTCTCCCCGTGCCTTCTCCAGGTGCCTGCCATGGTGAGCTACATCCACCAGTGGCTCATGGCCAATGATTCTGCTGAGCACAGGCTGGACAAGACCCTGCTGGATCTCACCCAAGCACAGCCAAATGACGCAGTCATGACGCTCCTGCGTGTGGCCCCGTCCTGTGACAGGTATGGGGCCCACCTGCCCACAGGGCTCAGGCCTCCCCAGCCCATCACCCTGCACAGCCTGCCCCAGGTGTCGGAGCGACAGAGAGTTCCAGGGCCCTCTGGATGCTCCCTTTGCCAGCCCGGCCACGTCAGCCCCTGAGCCTGCTGCCATGCTCCCTTGCTGCCTCTCAGGGCTCTGTCCCCACAGGCCTGGGCTGTCGGGGGCAGCTGCAGGCAGGGGGGCAGTGGGCACAGGCAGAAATGGCAGCCGGCTCAGCTGCCCCCGGTGCTGTGTCTGAGACCCCCCTGAGACAGAGCTCTAACCCCACAGAGCTGCCGTGGCCATGTGGAAGACCATCATGGGCTCAGCCAGGACTGCGGAGCTGGCGCAGCTGATCCTCCTGGATGTGCTGGGGAGCTGGCCAGAGTACAGCAGCTGCACCTCCGATGGGGACGAAACGGGTGTCTTTGCCCTGGCTGTGAGTTTCTGCAACTGGCCTTTGCAGGCCCCAAGGCTGCCTCTCCAGCAGCTCTCCATCCTCCTTCCCCCGCTGCATCTCCCTGCCTCAGGCGCTGGCCTGAAACCTGGCCCAGGGGCGGCCTCAGGCCCACCAGGCCCCGTGCTCCCCCTGCCATGGTCTCTCCTGGCCTCTCCCTGCCACGCTCGCGCCCTGCCACGCACACACCTCGGCGCTGAGCGCTGTCTCGGGGGGCTTTGTCCTTTGCAGGCAACTGTGGTGATGTGGAAGATCCTCCAGGTGCCCTGTCTCCCACGGATCTTGAAGGTGTATTTCCCCCGCCTATTGGTGCATCTGCTGTTCCAAGTGTTCTTCAGCACTCTGGATATGCCAGAGGAGGTCGACACCTTCTGGAAGGGATGCCAGGAAGAGCACGGCCTTGCCACCAGCCCCAACAGGTGCTCCATCCCACTCCTCCTGTCCCCGCCACGTGGCCTGCCAAGGAGCCAGTGCTGCCAGCGTGACCTGGGCTTTGCTGTGCACACAGGTTTGCTGTGCGCACCCTGAAGTCCCTGCTCTGCCTTCTCCGCTGCGAGGATGTGGTGGTGGCAATGGAGCGCAGGTGTGCCTGGGACACGCTGCTCTCTCTTGACACTCACCACTTTGCCGTGGCTCTGCTTGCCAGGTGAGACCCCCTTCTCCCCACTGCCTCTGACATTGCTGCTCTGTGCCCAGGTGCCCCACAAAGTGTCCGTGGTGGCCATGGGTCAGAGGGCCTTGTCACTGAGGGATGGCCAAGCAGACTGGAAAAGGCTGGCAACAGGAGGGTGCCCATGAGCAACCAACTGCCAAATGGCCCACGTCCCCTTGCTGGAAGGGTGCTGGGGAAAGATGAGAACTGGGTGAGTCACGCCTGGGAGAGGTTTGCCCCACTGCATCAGGGTCTTGTTTCCTTTTCCCCCTCTTCAGAGAAATTCGCCGCTTAGCCATCCACTTTTGTTCCGCGGTTGCATTCTACCTGCTCGCCCTGCTCGGCAAAGAGATGCCATACTGGGATTTCCCTGCCCTGGCATTCCTTGTGGAGGTGAGCCTCAAGGCCAGCGCTGCCTGGCTGAGCAGCCTCCCAGCCCTCTGGCCTCTCGCAGCCACAGCTGCCAGGACAGTGCCCGTGCCCTGTGCTGCTGCCTGGGCCCGGCCCTGTGCGCTGCTGGGCTCCTGCCGGCCGGCTCCCCTGTCTGTCACTGCCCTGTGCCTTTCAGGTCCTCGAGTGCCTGGACTTGAGGGAATGCAGTGACAGTGTTCTGGAGATCCTGGCACAGAACCTGCAGAGCGAGCACATGGCCAGGCGTTACTTGGCACTCCGAGGCCTCGTAGTGCTGGGCAAGAATCCCTTGATGGTGAGAAGGGGGCAGTGGCTGAAGCCGTGCAGGCAGCGTGGGGCTGGGCAACGCAGTCGCTTGGCCTTGCCTGGGCTTCGGCCGCTGGGGCAGCTGCTCCCAGCTCTCCTGCTTCCCGCTTCAGCTGCCCCAGTGCTTCGGGACAGGCCTTTGGCCTCTGGGCCCTGCGGCAGCAGGGCGGCCTTTCATAAAGTCGTGTTCCGCACAGGCTGAAAAAATGCAGAGCCTGACTGGAAGTCTTGTGGAGCTTCTGGAGGAAAATGACAGCGACATGATCAGGATGAGCACTCTTCTACTCAGATATTTGCTCCTGGATAATGGTGCTCCAATAGCCACCCCCATCGCCCTGCAGCTGGCTGAGGCGCTCCTGCCACTCTTTGACAGCGTAAGGCTCTGTGCCCACAGCCACAGCCACTGGCTGCTGCCCGGGCCCCTTGGTGCCCTGTGCAGATGCCTGCCTGTGCCCTGGGGGGCCTGAAGCAGCTGATGCTCAGGTCTTTTGCCCTTTCCTTTCATCCAGGATGATATCCAGGTGCAGCTGAGCTCCATGGCTCTCTTTCAAGAGATGCTGGACTTATTAAGAGAAGAGGGAAGAAAGGCCCTCAAGTCCCACGTGCGCCAGAGCCTGCTCCCTCTCTACTTCCACTGCCACGATGAGAATCAGATTGTTGCTGAGGTGAGCACTTGTGGCCAGCTGCTGTCCCCCTGGCAGGGGCTTGGGCTGCCTCCTGCCCTGGCACCTTGTGGGCTGCAGCCTCCTCCAGCCTGTGCCACTGGGATGCTCCTGTGCCCTGGACTGTGGGGCCATCTGTGCATCTCTGTCCCTCTCCAGGCCTCCCGGGAAATGCTGCATTCCTCAGCCAGATTCCTGAAGAGGAGGGATATAGAACAAATGCTGCACGTGGATCAGAGCTTTGGGGAGTGCCTGGTAAGAACAGCAGAGACCCCCCAGCCTCAGCATGGCCAAGGGCCCTGAGGGCGGTGCTCAGTGTGCGGGGCTAACGGCTGTGCCCGCTGCTGCAGCCAGAGGCCGGGCGGGCTCTTCTCCAGGCTCCCGTGGGCCCGAGTCGGGTGCTCATGGAGCCCCGGCCCGGCGGGGCTGCGGGGCGGCACCGCGGCTCCCCGGGCAGCAGCCGGCCCTCTGCCCCTCCCCTCGGGAGCCCCTGGCCAGCGGCTGCTGGCCGCGCCTCAGGGCTGTGCGGGCAGGCGACGCCGGCTATGGGCGCACGCAGCGCCCGGCCCAGGGGCTGAGCCCGCGCCAACCCTTCCCTCCTGCCGCCCTCTGCAGCTGGCAGAGGACAGGAGCCGAGCGGCCGAGCACCTGCGCCGGGCACTGCACTACCTGCAGAGCCCACAGGAGTCCCTGCGAGAGGCGGCCGTCCGGTTCATGGGTGAGTCCCGAGCCCGGGCTCCTCCCCGGCCCGCCGCAGCTCGGCCTCGGCCCCGCCTGCTGCCCCGTCAGCGCCAGCCGCGCCCGGCGCCGTGGAGCCCCGCCTGGCCTGGGCGTTGCTGCTGCCGCCCTCTGGCAGGCGTGCCCTGGGGCGGCAGCGTGCGGCAAGGGCCGGGCTGAGCCCTGCCGGGCCAGCAGCCCGTGTGGCCACAGCGCCGGCAGCGCCGCTGGCAGGGAGCTGTGCCGCTGGGGCCTTGACAGGCTCTGTGTTCACAGGCATGGCCGGGCGGCACCTGAGGGGGCAGCAGCAAGAGCTCCAGCTGATCTGCACTGGTGAGTGAGTGAGGGCAGCGGGCTGACCGCGGGGGCCGGAGGGGGCAGCTGCAAGCCCTGCCCCGGCTGCGGAGGGATCTGCACCCGTGGGCAGAGCACACAGCCATATCAGGGCTACGTGTGCCATTCGTGGCCAGCAACCTCGGGCTGATCCCCTTGCTCCCTGCTCCCTGCGGGCCATGGCAAGAGACGACCGGGACGGCCCTGGCAGGGGGCTCTCCTCGGCTCCCTGCATATGTGGGATCTGACCTTGCCTCTGTTCCTCCCTCTTGCAGCCCTTGAAGAAATGGCATATGACAGCAGCCCTGCAATCAGAAATGCCGCCATTGAATCTTGTTTAGTTCTCCGAGCCGTACAGAGAGCGCCCTACTCCCCGTGGCATAAGCTGCGAGATCGATTCCGCAGCGCATGGAGGAAACGGCCTCGTCTGTGCGGCACTGCCTTGCTGTGCTGCTGGAGCTCTGCAGAGAGATGATCTGGGGCCATTTAAGCCAGCAGGAATTTTCTTTTTCTTCTTTAAGATTTTTGTGTTTGCATTTTCCTTGTTGGGTATGTAAATATAAAATATCTTACAGTACACAGAGTCCCAGGATCTTTCTTTCCTGCGCAACGTCTGTAGGGCATAAGAGAAGAGGGGGAAAAGGTTGCTTGTACTCAGCCAGCTGCCCAGGCGTGCAGGGTTGCAGGGAAAATGGCCAGGAGCCTTTTGGCCTTTGGTGGTTCTGCTGAAGCCTTTGTGCTGCCCACAGAGCGGCTGGGCAGGGGCCGGAGCTGCGGGGATCCCTGCCAGAGCGGTGCCTGGCGATGGCCACAAGCCCTGTGCCGGACAGGAAGGGCCATCTGTGTCCTCCTGCCCGTCTGCAGCTGGCTGCAGCGCTGAGGGCTCCCAGGTGCCTCTGGATGGGGCTCCTCTGGAGCTGCTGTGGGGCTGCGGGGCTGCTGCCGGCAAGCTTGGCCAGGCTGGGGGAGACCCTGAGGGGCAGAGGCACTGCTAAGCCCTGAGCAATTGGCTGGCAGAGGCCATAAGCAGCCCCCTGGCAGCCGCCTTGATCCCGACAGCCGGCTGCTCTGGCGCTTCCAGGTCGGTGACCGGTTGGAGGGACGCCCTGGAATCAGGCGTGGAACCCTGGTCCTGGCCTTTCAGGGCCGTGAGGCCAGCTGTTGTGGGGCTCGGGGGGTGCCCTCCCTGTGCTCCAGACTGGAGCGCCCTGCCCCTCAGCCTTAGGCATTGAGCTCCACTGTCTGATATCCAAGTCTTGCTCCTGTTGCTGTGGGGGAGGCCGAGCTCTGTGGCTTTAGGCCCCATGGAGCCAGAAGAGCAGCAGCTTTGAGCCCACAGGGGCCACAGGAAGGCCCTCTTGGACCACAGACATTCCTGTCCTGCCCAGGCCAGGGACACATGAGAGTGCAGCGGGCACCTTCAGGGTGCCACGCTGGCTTTGCACTGGGCCACCTCCCTGTGCTGCGCACGGCTGGCTCTTTGCTTTGCTGCTCTCGGCCTTGTGTCGTCGTACTCCTCTGGCTGCCTGCAGCCAGGGGCAGCCCTATCAGGAGGGTGAAAGGCCCCGTCTCCAACATCTCAAGAGGGAAATGGAGCTCTCCCGGCCCTCAGCCCACGCTGTAAGCAGAGCAGAGCCTTTTCCCCAGCCCCGTTGGCTTTCTGCCTGCTTCTGGCCCCTGGCCACCATGACCCACTGCACTCGCTCTGAGTCACCTACAGCATGCCTGGTGCCTCTTGATTTGCTGACCCTGGCATGTGAGGCTCACTGAGGGAAAGGTGGCTGTCCCAATGCTGAGGGCACACGTGGCTCACTGAGCAGACTTGAGGCTTCCCCAGCAGCTTGCAGGTGCCTTATGTGTCATGTTACCGTGCTTGTGCTCCTGTCTGTTCCTGTCCCTCTTCTCACCCTCACCCAACCCGCACCCTCTGACCTACCTTCAATAAATCCTGTTGCATCAGACACGGTGTCAAGAGCCCTCCTTCGGCCGCCGGTCGAGCGCACGTTACAGCCTCTGGGCCTGGGAGCAAGGTGGGCTGGGGGAGCTGGTCTCTCAGACCAAGAGGGAACGGCTCTCGACAGCACCTGCCCGTGGACATTCCCCGCACCAAATAAAATCATCTCCAAGTTTAGCTAGTAAGCTAGTAAGGTATAAACCACTAATTGCCTGGAAATCTGGCACTAGTCTCTGAGTTCCATTAGGTTTCTTTATTGCTGATCTAGCAGTATTAAATTTTGACTGCCATTCTTCCAATAGTCCTGATGTCAGGGATTTAATTGACTGTTGGCTCTATTCCTTTCCTAGCTTCTAATCGTCAAGGGTATTGCTTTCTGACTACTGCCCTAACTCTTGTCTGTAGCTCAATTCTCATAGGGTCTGCTCGTTTTGATTTTCCTGGCCTATCAGTATCCCATACTCTTGGGTACACCTGATTCAATACTTGCTCTAACTAGTTCTTCTTGTTTGTTGGTCTGGTGTCAATTGTCAGTCCTACTGCTAAAACCGCTCATTTGTCTTCAGGTACCTTCCACTGAAGTTTTCTTTTTCTAAACGGAACTGTTGCTTCCAAATTTTCAAGCAAATCCCTGCATAGGACAGATTTGGGTGAGTTTGGTAAATAAAGAAACTGATGTATTCCCATTTTCTTCTTGATTTTACATCAAAATGGTCTCAGGAAGAATGCATTTTCTGGCTGCCCTACAGTTGCTCCTATTGCTTGAAGATAGTTTTCACTTTTAGGTATCAGTGCTTGATTCAAGAGTGAAAATGTGTCTCCACTATTTCTTAAAATTTCAACTTCTTCATCATTCTTTAGCTGTATTTTAAACAGTGGCCTGCTAGGGTAAGAATTGCCAGTCTCGGTCATTTCTTATCGTCTAGAGTGGCTGCAAGAGTTTTGTGGACTTTGTCTGCTAACTCTGGGCACTGGCCCTATTTCCAGGGTCCTGATTTCTTACAAGATGCACATTGATTTGACCCCAGCTTGGTCTGTGGCTGCTTTGAACCTCCTCTGCCTCTGCTATTTTCGCCCTTGCCTCTGCTTCAACCCCGCCTACATCCGTCCTCTCCCTGGTGCTGATCCAGAGCTGCCACCATGGCTGCAGGGAGCTCTTTTTCCCTCTCCTGACTATCGTACACTTTCTACTTTTGATGTAGTGTCTAAAAGCTTGCGTGACTGCTCAATGTGTTCTTCGAACACTTCTCAAACTCAGACGGGCTTGGTGCTGTGACCATTTCCCTGGGGTGTTCCAGTTTGTGTTTATTTATCAGTTATCGTAGAATGGTTTGTTTTCATGTACCCCGTATTTTCCCCAATTTGGTTTACCCCTAGGTTCTGCCCTCCCTCAAAGCTGTCCCGCATGCCATTCCCCACTCTTTGTTCCAGCTCCTTCCCTGCCTCTCAAGATAATCCAGCTCTTTATTCCTGAACCTTCCCTGTCACTTTTGCCTTGGACACATCCCTGACTGCACCACCCCTTTGGAATTCCTCTATTGCTGGAAGCCCCACTGGCCCATGTGAGCTACCCTCTCCTCCCATCTGTCCTAATTAGTCCCAAGCAACCGATGGAATGCCCTCGCTCCTCCCCTGCAGATTCCTTCTTGCTCAATCGTTTGTATCCACCCCCTGAGTTGTACCCCGATAAAACCCCGTGCACAGAAGTGCTGGCGGCTCTTTGCTGCTGAATCCTTCCCTTGGAATAAACCTTGGCCTGTGGAACCTCACAATCGAGGGGCCTCCTCCTTCTCTTTGGCCTGCTCCGTGCTGCAGTTAGTGGATCCTGAACCACTGAGCAGTGGCTCACCAGGGTCAGCCGCGGGCAGGACCCACGCCTTGGCCGTTCCCCACTCCCGGCGCAGCCGCCGCAGTTTTCCCAAGAGCCAGCCCGGGCTCCGCTGGGCTGCGTCAATGGGGAACCCGTCCCAGTGCCCGACTGTGCTCTGGGTGAAAAACCTTTATCTGATACGGAAATGAAACTTGCCCTGTCCCAGCTCCCTGCCCTTTTCTCCAGTCCTATCACTGGTCCCAACAGTGACGAGAGCTGCAGCAGCCCCTCTGATTCCTCTCAGGAGGATGTTGAAGACCACAATGACGCCCTTTACCCTCCTCCAGGCTGAACAAAGTGGCTTCAGCTGCATCTAGGGCTTCCCCTCCAGGCCACACTCCATCCTTGCAGTCCTCCTTTGCATTCTGGCTAATGGTTTCATATCTTTTGATATTGTACTGCCCAAAAGTGCGCCCGTCTGCTTCCAGCGCTTCTCTTGGCTGCTGCTTCAGGGTGTGGGCACCATCATCAGAGACACAGAAGAGCTTCTCCTCCCAGAGTTGTCCTTATCCTCCGCACTTCCACGTCTCTGCCTTGATGTTCACTGGGGAACTTGCCACTTTGTGGCCGCTCATTGCTGTGCTCAGCAGGGACACAGTTTTGTTTGGACACGAGCTGCCAGAGCAAGACATGCAGCAACTGAAGCTGAGAATAGCAGAGGCTGGGCAGATGCCGTTTTTTCCAGAATGTGGGAAAGAGAGTGAGAAAAGCACAAGGAAATTTCAGGCTGTTAACTCTGCAATCTAATTGCCCTGGGAAACTCAGCAATGGATGGTGCTCTGGTGCTACTGCCAATGCCTTCCATGAGAAAAATTCATTTTAGGAAGGAGCAACATCATCTGACAGAGACCAAGTGTGCCAGCAGTTGCTCCAGGTGCTCCTGCCATCAGCCCCTGCAGGAAAGAGGCACAGCCCCCAAGGCACGTGGCCTTTGGCTCCTTCTGGCACAGAAGCCCCCCGGGGGCACAGGTCTCAGGGGCAGGAGACAGGCGCCAGCGCTGCCAGGGCTCGGGGGGTGGCAGGTCTGCTTGGCCAGGGACTCTGCCACACCTGCTGATGTCAGCGCTCTCCGGGCCCCAGGCCTCAGAGCAGCATTGGTGCCCGGGCCCACACGTTCCTTGTGCGTGTCACACCGGCGGCTTTAGGACGGCCACCAGCCGGGACGTGTCCCAAGGAGGCCGTGCCAGCTTCCCTGCAAGGCCCGGTGCCCTTCCCAGAACAGCTGCGTCGGCAGCGCTGGGAGCTCCTTCTGCTGCCCTGAGCCCGCAGAGCATGGCAGCGTTTGCTGATGCTCTGAGCCCTTCTTAAAGGTCCTGTCGGCCTGGCTTAGACTCCTAGGGCCAGCCATTCCTTCCAAACTGGGCCACTTTGGGTGCGCTGGGCGTGGCCCCAGGGCAAGCGGCAGTGCGTGTGCAAGGGCCCTTGGTGACACGGTGCCACACAGGCACTGTGACGTGGAACGGGTGCCCAAGGGCTCTTTGTGACACAGGGTGACATAGGAGTTGCAGGTGACAAGAGCACGCCACAGTGCTCAGAGCACGCGACGGGACAGGACGGGACAGAGCGGTGCCGTGAGGAGCCCCCGCACAGCGCGCTCGTTCGCGTCCCACCCGGAGCTTTTCTGAAGCCTTGCTCCTGCAGCTGAGCTCGAGGGCAGACCACAGGACTTGCTGACCCGTGGTCTCCCTGAGGCTTCTCTTCTGCAGGTGCCCTTGAGGCCATATCATAGTCCTTGTCAGGAGTCCCCTGTCCTTGTGGCAGGAGGAGCCCTTGAGACCGAGTGCAGGACTTGCTGTCCTGTAGCCTTCCTGAGGCTTCTTACTTGAAGGTGCCTTCCAGGCACCACTGCAGCACTTGGTGACTTGGAGCTCTTCCAAGGCAACTCTGCTGCACATAGGCACAAATCCAGGCAGAGACATGGAGCAGAGACACCCGGCAGTGCCCGAGCTGGCCTGGGTGGAGGAGGTGGACGAAGGCCCTGGAGCTGCCCCGGCACAGCAGACTGAAGAGGTGGTGCCGTTCCAGCCACCGCAGGAGGGTGAGTGGCAGAGCTGGGCCACAGGACTGGTGCCTGCTGCCAGCTTGGACCCCATGCCGTGCCGTGCCGTGCCATGCTATCCCCTGGGGACATGCCCACGGACAGGACGGAAGAGGGGCCGGGCAGACACCCCGCAGTGGCCGTGCTC
Organism: Zonotrichia albicollis; assembly: GCF_047830755.1. NCBI lineage: Eukaryota > Metazoa > Chordata > Aves > Passeriformes > Passerellidae > Zonotrichia > Zonotrichia albicollis. The sequence goes on along the minus strand of NW_027428352.1, from coordinate 170,052 downwards.
CATCCCCTGGGGCATCCCGGGGCTCTCTCTGCCTGGGGATGGCAGGGCTGGGCCGTGTTGTCCGGCCTCTCCCGCAGCCCCTCATCTCTGGCTGCGCTCGCTCTTTGCCAGATGCAGCCCTGGAGCGCACACAAGAGCAGGAGTCCAGCCGTGGCCGCTTCCGCAGAACAGCGCAGGTACCTGCAGCCACCCCCACCTGGGCTGGGCCTGCTGTCCCTGCTCAGCCCAGCACCGTGTGTGCAGCACTGCATGCAACATCCCCGGCTTCCTGCCCTTCTCCTACAGTTTGTTTGCAACTTCCTCAAGAGAATTGAGGAGGAAGAGACCATCGCCACGGGCGTAGGCTTCAGACCATACTCGCCCATCTTCCTAAGCAAGACCAGTGCTGCCCTGCTGTGTATGCTTGTAGAGGAACATTTGTACACGCCAAAGCAAGTAAGCAGCCTGTGGCCAGGCTTTGATCCTCGCAGCAATTGCTTGGCCTCCCAGTCCACGCATGCTGCTTGCTGTGAGCCTTTCAGGCCACATGGCAGTGGCGTGGGAAGGGAAGCACTCCTCTGGGGAAGCTGGGAACATTGCTCCCTCTGGCAGCATTCCAAGTCTCCCCGTGCCTTCTCCAGGTGCCTGCCATGGTGAGCTACATCCACCAGTGGCTCATGGCCAATGATTCTGCTGAGCACAGGCTGGACAAGACCCTGCTGGATCTCACCCAAGCACAGCCAAATGACGCAGTCATGACGCTCCTGCGTGTGGCCCCGTCCTGTGACAGGTATGGGGCCCACCTGCCCACAGGGCTCAGGCCTCCCCAGCCCATCACCCTGCACAGCCTGCCCCAGGTGTCGGAGCGACAGAGAGTTCCAGGGCCCTCTGGATGCTCCCTTTGCCAGCCCGGCCACGTCAGCCCCTGAGCCTGCTGCCATGCTCCCTTGCTGCCTCTCAGGGCTCTGTCCCCACAGGCCTGGGCTGTCGGGGGCAGCTGCAGGCAGGGGGGCAGTGGGCACAGGCAGAAATGGCAGCCGGCTCAGCTGCCCCCGGTGCTGTGTCTGAGACCCCCCTGAGACAGAGCTCTAACCCCACAGAGCTGCCGTGGCCATGTGGAAGACCATCATGGGCTCAGCCAGGACTGCGGAGCTGGCGCAGCTGATCCTCCTGGATGTGCTGGGGAGCTGGCCAGAGTACAGCAGCTGCACCTCCAATGGGGACGAAACGGGTGTCTTTGCCCTGGCTGTGAGTTTCTGCAACTGGCCTTTGCAGGCCCCAAGGCTGCCTCTCCATCCTCCTTCCCCCGCTGCATCTCCCTGCCTCAGGCGCTGGCCTGAAACCTGGCCCAGGGGCGGCCTCAGGCCCACCAGGCCCCGTGCTCCCCCTGCCATGGTCTCTCCTGGCCTCTCCCTGCCACGCTCGCGCCCTGCCACGCACACACCTCGGCGCTGAGCGCTGTCTCGGGGGGCTTTGTCCTTTGCAGGCAACTGTGGTGATGTGGAAGATCCTCCAGGTGCCCTGTCTCCCACGGATCTTGAAGGTGTACTTCCCCCGCCTATTGGTGCATCTGCTGTTCCAAGTGTTCTTCAGCACTCTGGATATGCCAGAGGAGGTCGACACCTTCTGGAAGGGATGCCAGGAAGAGCACGGCCTTGCCACCAGCCCCAACAGGTGCTCCATCCCACTCCTCCTGTCCCCGCCACGTGGCCTGCCAAGGAGCCAGTGCTGCCAGCGTGACCTGGGCTTTGCTGTGCACACAGGTTTGCTGTGCGCACCCTGAAGTCCCTGCTCTGCCTTCTCCGCTGCGAGGATGTGGTGGTGGCAATGGAGCGCAGGTGTGCCTGGGACACGCTGCTCTCTCTTGACACTCACCACTTTGCCGTGGCTCTGCTTGCCAGGTGAGACCCCCTTCTCCCCACTGCCTCTGACATTGCTGCTCTGTGCCCAGGTGCCCCACAAAGTGTCCGTGGTGGCCATGGGTCAGAGGGCCTTGTCACTGAGGGATGGCCAAGCAGACTGGAAAAGGCTGGCAACAGGAGGGTGCCCATGAGCAACCAACTGCCAAATGGCCCACGTCCCCTTGCTGGAAGGGTGCTGGGGAAAGATGAGAACTGGGTGAGTCACGCCTGGGAGAGGTTTGCCCCACTGCATCAGGGTCTTGTTTCCTTTTCCCCCTCTTCAGAGAAATTCGCCGCTTAGCCATCCACTTTTGTTCCGCGGTTGCATTCTACCTGCTCGCCCTGCTCGGCAAAGAGATGCCATACTGGGATTTCCCTGCCCTGGCATTCCTTGTGGAGGTGAGCCTCAAGGCCAGCGCTGCCTGGCTGAGCAGCCTCCCAGCCCTCTGGCCTCTCGCAGCCACAGCTGCCAGGACAGTGCCCGTGCCCTGTGCTGCTGCCTGGGCCCGGCCCTGTGCGCTGCTGGGCTCCTGCCGGCCGGCTCCCCTGTCTGTCACTGCCCTGTGCCTTTCAGGTCCTCGAGTGCCTGGACTTGAGGGAATGCAGTGACAGTGTTCTGGAGATCCTGGCACAGAACCTGCAGAGCGAGCACATGGCCAGGCGTTACTTGGCACTCCGAGGCCTCGTAGTGCTGGGCAAGAATCCCTTGATGGTGAGAAGGGGGCAGTGGCTGAAGCCGTGCAGGCAGCGTGGGGCTGGGCAACGCAGTCGCTTGGCCTTGCCTGGGCTTCGGCCGCTGGGGCAGCTGCTCCCAGCTCTCCTGCTTCCCGCTTCAGCTGCCCCAGTGCTTCGGGACAGGCCTTTGGCCTCTGGGCCCTGCGGCAGCAGGGCGGCCTTTCATAAAGTCGTGTTCCGCACAGGCTGAAAAAATGCAGAGCCTGACTGGAAGTCTTGTGGAGCTTCTGGAGGAAAATGACAGCGACATGATCAGGATGAGCACTCTTCTACTCAGATATTTGCTCCTGGATAATGGTGCTCCAATAGCCACCCCCATCGCCCTGCAGCTGGCTGAGGCGCTCCTGCCACTCTTTGACAGCGTAAGGCTCTGTGCCCACAGCCACAGCCACTGGCTGCTGCCTGGGCCCCTTGGTGCCCTGTGCAGATGCCTGCCTGTGCCCTGGGGGGCCTGAAGCAGCTGATGCTCAGGTCTTTTGCCCTTTCCTTTCATCCAGGATGATATCCAGGTGCAGCTGAGCTCCATGGCTCTCTTTCAAGAGATGCTGGACTTATTAAGAGAAGAGGGAAGAAAGGCCCTCAAGTCCCACGTGCGCCAGAGCCTGCTCCCTCTCTACTTCCACTGCCACGATGAGAATCAGATTGTTGCTGAGGTGAGCACTTGTGGCCAGCTGCTGTCCCCCTGGCAGGGGCTTGGGCTGCCTCCTGCCCTGGCACCTTGTGGGCTGCAGCCTCCTCCAGCCTGTGCCACTGGGATGCTCCTGTGCCCTGGACTGTGGGGCCATCTGTGCATCTCTGTCCCTCTCCAGGCCTCCCGGGAAATGCTGCATTCCTCAGCCAGATTCCTGAAGAGGAGGGATATAGAACAAATGCTGCACGTGGATCAGAGCTTTGGGGAGTGCCTGGTAAGGACAGCAGAGACCCCCCAGCCTCAGCATGGCCAAGGGCCCTGAGGGCGGTGCTCAGTGTGCGGGGCTAACGGCTGTGCCCGCTGCTGCAGCCAGAGGCCGGGCGGGCTCTTCTCCAGGCTCCCGTGGGCCCGAGTCGGGTGCTCATGGAGCCCCGGCCCGGCGGGGCTGCGGGGCGGCACCGCGGCTCCCCGGGCAGCAGCCGGCCCTCTGCCCCTCCCCTCGGGAGCCCCTGGCCAGCGGCTGCTGGCCGCGCCTCAGGGCTGTGCGGGCAGGCGACGCCGGCTATGGGCGCACGCAGCGCCCGGCCCAGGGGCTGAGCCCGCGCCAACCCTTCCCTCCTGCCGCCCTCTGCAGCTGGCAGAGGACAGGAGCCGAGCGGCCGAGCACCTGCGCCGGGCACTGCACTACCTGCAGAGCCCACAGGAGTCCCTGCGAGAGGCGGCCGTCCGGTTCATGGGTGAGTCCCGAGCCCGGGCTCCTCCCCGGCCCGCCGCAGCTCGGCCTCGGCCCCGCCTGCTGCCCCGTCAGCGCCAGCCGCGCCCGGCGCCGTGGAGCCCCGCCTGGCCTGGGCGTTGCTGCTGCCGCCCTCTGGCAGGCGTGCCCTGGGGCGGCAGCGTGCGGCAAGGGCCGGGCTGAGCCCTGCCGGGCCAGCAGCCCGTGTGGCCACAGCGCCGGCAGCGCCGCTGGCAGGGAGCTGTGCCGCTGGGGCCTTGACAGGCTCTGTGTTCACAGGCATGGCCGGGCGGCACCTGAGGGGGCAGCAGCAAGAGCTCCAGCTGATCTGCACTGGTGAGTGAGTGAGGGCAGCGGGCTGACCGCGGGGGCCGGAGGGGGCAGCTGCAAGCCCTGCCCCGGCTGCGGAGGAATCTGCACCCGTGGGCAGAGCACACAGCCATATCAGGGCTACGTGTGCCATTCGTGGCCAGCAACCTCGGGCTGATCCCCTTGCTCCCTGCTCCCTGCGGGCCATGGCAAGAGACGACCGGGACGGCCCTGGCAGGGGGCTCTCCTCGGCTCCCTGCATATGTGGGATCTGACCTTGCCTCTGTTCCTCCCTCTTGCAGCCCTTGAAGAAATGGCATATGACAGCAGCCCTGCAATCAGAAATGCCGCCATTGAATCTTGTTTAGTTCTCCGAGCCGTACAGAGAGCGCCCTACTCCCCGTGGCATAAGCTGCGAGATCGATTCCGCAGCGCATGGAGGAAACGGCCTCGTCTGTGCGGCACTGCCTTGCTGTGCTGCTGGAGCTCTGCAGAGAGATGATCTGGGGCCATTTAAGCCAGCAGGAATTTTCTTTTTCTTCTTTAAGATTTTTGTGTTTGCATTTTCCTTGTTGGGTATGTAAATATAAAATATCTTACAGTACACAGAGTCCCAGAATCTTTCTTTCCTGCGCAACGTCTGTAGGGCATAAGAGAAGAGGGGGAAAAGGTTGCTTGTACTCAGCCAGCTGCCCAGGCGTGCAGGGTTGCAGGGAAAATGGCCAGGAGCCTTTTGGCCTTTGGTGGTTCTGCTGAAGCCTTTGTGCTGCCCACAGAGCGGCTGGGCAGGGGCCGGAGCTGCGGGGATCCCTGCCAGAGCGGTGCCTGGCGATGGCCACAAGCCCTGTGCCGGACAGGAAGGGCCATCTGTGTCCTCCTGCCCGTCTGCAGCTGGCTGCAGCGCTGAGGGCTCCCAGGTGCCTCTGGATGGGGCTCCTCTGGAGCTGCTGTGGGGCTGCGGGGCTGCTGCCGGCAAGCTTGGCCAGGCTGGGGGAGACCCTGAGGGGCAGAGGCACTGCTAAGCCCTGAGCAATTGGCTGGCAGAGGCCATAAGCAGCCCCCTGGCAGCCGCCTTGATCCCGACAGCCGGCTGCTCTGGCGCTTCCAGGTCGGTGACCGGTTGGAGGGACGCCCTGGAATCAGGCGTGGAACCCTGGTCCTGGCCTTTCAGGGCCGTGAGGCCAGCTGTTGTGGGGCTCGGGGGGTGCCCTCCCTGTGCTCCAGACTGGAGCGCCCCGCCCCTCAGCCTTAGGCATTGAGCTCCACTGTCTGATATCCAAGTCTTGTTCCTGTTGCTGTGGGGGAGGCCGAGCTCTGTGGCTTTAGGCCCCATGGAGCCAGAAGAGCAGCAGCTTTGAGCCCACAGGGGCCACAGGAAGGCCCTCTTGGACCACGGACATTCCTGTCCTGCCCAGGCCAGGGACACATGAGAGTGCAGCGGGCACCTTCAGGGTGCCACGCTGGCTTTGCACTGGGCCACCTCCCTGTGCTGCGCACGGCTGGCTCTTTGCTTTGCTGCTCTCGGCCTTGTGTCGTCGTACTCCTCTGGCTGCCTGCAGCCAGGGGCAGCCCTATCAGGAGGGTGAAAGGCCCCGTCTCCAACATCTCAAGAGGGAAATGGAGCTCTCCCGGCCCTCAGCCCACGCTGTAAGCAGAGCAGAGCCTTTTCCCCAGCCCCGTTGGCTTTCTGCCTGCTTCTGGCCCCTGGCCACCATGACCCACTGCACTCGCTCTGAGTCACCTACAGCATGCCTGGTGCCTCTTGATTTGCTGACCCTGGCATGTGAGGCTCACTGAGGGAAAGGTGGCTGTCCCAATGCTGAGGGCACACGTGGCTCACTGAGCAGACTTGAGGCTTCCCCAGCAGCTTGCAGGTGCCTTATGTGTCATGTTACCGTGCTTGTGCTCCTGTCTGTTCCTGTCCCTCTTCTCACCCTCACCCAACCCGCACCCTCTGACCTACCTTCAATAAATCCTGTTGCATCAGACACGGTGTCAAGAGCCCTCCTTCGGCTGCCGGTCGAGCGCACGTTACAGCCTCTGGGCCTGGGAGCAAGGTGGGCTGGGGGAGCTGGTCTCTCAGACCAAGAGGGAACGGCTCTCGACAGCACCTGCCCGTGGACATTCCCCGCACCAAATAAAATCATCTCCAAGTTTAGCTAGTAAGCTAGTAAGGTATAAACCACTAATTGCCTGGAAATCTGGCACTAGTCTCTGAGTTCCATTAGGTTTCTTTATTGCTGATCTAGCAGTATTAAATTTTGACTGCCATTCTTCCAATAGTCCTGATGTCAGGGATTTAATTGACTGTTGGCTCTATTCCTTTCCTAGCTTCTAATCGTCAAGAGTATTGCTTTCTGACTACTGCCCTAACTCTTGTCTGTAGCTCAATTCTCATAGGGTCTGCTCGTTTTGATTTTCCTGGCCTATCAGTATCCCATACTCTTGGGTACACCTGATTCAATACTTGCTCTAACTAGTTCTTCTTGTTTGTTGGTCTGGTGTCAATTGTCAGTCCTACTGCTAAAACCGCTCATTTGTCTTCAGGTACCTTCCACTGAAGTTTTCTTTTTCTAAACGGAACTGTTGCTTCCAAATTTTCAAGCAAATCCCTGCATAGGACAGATTTGGGTGAGTTTGGTAAATAAAGAAACTGATGTATTCCCATTTTCTTCTTGATTTTACATCAAAATGGTCTCAGGAAGAATGCATTTTCTGGCTGCCCTACAGTTGCTCCTATTGCTTGAAGATAGTTTTCACTTTTAGGTATCAGTGCTTGATTCAAGAGTGAAAATGTGTCTCCACTATTTCTTAAAATTTCAACTTCTTCATCATTCTTTAGCTGTATTTTAAACAGTGGCCTGCTAGGGTAAGAATTGCCAGTCTCGGTCATTTCTTATCGTCTAGAGTGGCTGCAAGAGTTTTGTGGACTTTGTCTGCTAACTCTGGGCACTGGCCCTATTTCCAGGGTCCTGATTTCTTACAAGATGCACATTGATTTGACCCCAGCTTGGTCTGTGGCTGCTTTGAACCTCCTCTGCCTCTGCTATTTTCGCCCTTGCCTCTGCTTCAACCCCGCCTACATCCGTCCTCTCCCTGGTGCTGATCCAGAGCTGCCACCATGGCTGCAGGGAGCTCTTTTTCCCTCTCCTGACTATCGTACACTTTCTACTTTTGATGTAGTGTCTAAAAGCTTGCGTGACTGCTCAATGTGTTCTTCGAACACTTCTCAAACTCAGACGGGCTTGGTGCTGTGACCATTTCCCTGGGGTGTTCCAGTTTGTGTTTATTTATCAGTTATCGTAGAATGGTTTGTTTTCATGTACCCCGTATTTTCCCCAATTTGGTTTACCCCTAGGTTCTGCCCTCCCTCAAAGCTGTCCCGCATGCCATTCCCCACTCTTTGTTCCAGCTCCTTCCCTGCCTCTCAAGATAATCCAGCTCTTTATTCCTGAACCTTCCCTGTCACTTTTGCCTTGGACACATCCCTGACTGCACCACCCCTTTGGAATTCCTCTATTGCTGGAAGCCCCACTGGCCCATGTGAGCTACCCTCTCCTCCCATCTGTCCTAATTAGTCCCAAGCAACCGATGGAATGCCCTCGCTCCTCCCCTGCAGATTCCTTCTTGCTCAATCGTTTGTATCCACCCCCTGAGTTGTACCCCGATAAAACCCCGTGCACAGAAGTGCTGGCGGCTCTTTGCTGCTGAATCCTTCCCTTGGAATAAACCTTGGCCTGTGGAACCTCACAATCGAGGGGCCTCCTCCTTCTCTTTGGCCTGCTCCGTGCTGCAGTTAGTGGATCCTGAACCACTGAGCAGTGGCTCACCAGGGTCAGCCGCGGGCAGGACCCACGCCTTGGCCGTTCCCCACTCCCGGCGCAGCCGCCGCAGTTTTCCCAAGAGCCAGCCCGGGCTCCGCTGGGCTGCGTCAATGGGGAACCCGTCCCAGTGCCCGACTGTGCTCTGGGTGAAAAACCTTTATCTGATACGGAAATGAAACTTGCCCTGTCCCAGCTCCCTGCCCTTTTCTCCAGTCCTATCACTGGTCCCAACAGTGACGAGAGCTGCAGCAGCCCCTCTGATTCCTCTCAGGAGGATGTTGAAGACCACAATGACGCCCTTTACCCTCCTCCAGGCTGAACAAAGTGGCTTCAGCTGCATCTAGGGCTTCCCCTCCAGGCCACACTCCATCCTTGCAGTCCTCCTTTGCATTCTGGCTAATGGTTTCATATCTTTTGATATTGTACTGCCCAAAAGTGCGCCCGTCTGCTTCCAGCGCTTCTCTTGGCTGCTGCTTCAGGGTGTGGGCACCATCATCAGAGACACAGAAGAGCTTCTCCTCCCAGAGTTGTCCTTATCCTCCGCACTTCCACGTCTCTGCCTTGATGTTCACTGGGGAACTTGCCACTTTGTGGCCGCTCATTGCTGTGCTCAGCAGGGACACAGTTTTGTTTGGACACGAGCTGCCAGAGCAAGACATGCAGCAACTGAAGCTGAGAATAGCAGAGGCTGGGCAGATGCCGTTTTTTCCAGAATGTGGGAAAGAGAGTGAGAAAAGCACAAGGAAATTTCAGGCTGTTAACTTTGCAATCTAATTGCCCTGGGAAACTCAGCAATGGATGGTGCTCTGGTGCTACTGCCAATGCCTTCCATGAGAAAAATTCATTTTAGGAAGGAGCAACATCATCTGACAGAGACCAAGTGTGCCAGCAGTTGCTCCAGGTGCTCCTGCCATCAGCCCCTGCAGGAAAGAGGCACAGCCCCCAAGGCACGTGGCCTTTGGCTCCTTCTGGCACAGAAGCCCCCCGGGGGCACAGGTCTCAGGGGCAGGAGACAGGCGCCAGCGCTGCCAGGGCTCGGGGGGTGGCAGGTCTGCTTGGCCAGGGACTCTGCCACACCTGCTGATGTCAGCGCTCTCCGGGCCCCAGGCCTCAGAGCAGCATTGGTGCCCGGGCCCACACGTTCCTTGTGCGTGTCACACCGGCGGCTTTAGGACGGCCACCAGCCGGGACGTGTCCCAAGGAGGCCGTGCCAGCTTCCCTGCAAGGCCCGGTGCCCTTCCCAGAACGGCTGCGTCGGCAGCGCTGGGAGCTCCTTCTGCTGCCCTGAGCCCGCAGAGCATGGCAGCGTTTGCTGATGCTCTGAGCCCTTCTTAAAGGTCCTGTCAGCCTGGCTTAGACTCCTGGGGCCAGCCATTCCTTCCAAACTGGGCCACTTTGGGTGCGCTGGGCGTGGCCCCAGGGCAAGCGGCAGTGCGTGTGCAAGGGCCCTTGGTGACACGGTGCCACACAGGCACTGTGACGTGGAACGGGTGCCCAAGGGCTCTTTGTGACACAGGGTGACATAGGAGTTGCAGGTGACAAGAGCACGCCACAGTGCTCAGAGCACGCGACGGGACAGGACGGGACAGAGCGGTGCCGTGAGGAGCCCCCGCACAGCGCGCTCGTTCGCGTCCCACCCGGAGCTTTTCTGAAGCCTTGCTCCTGCAGCTGAGCTCGAGGGCAGACCACAGGACTTGCTGACCCGTGGTCTCCCTGAGGCTTCTCTTCTGCAGGTGCCCTTGAGGCCATATCATAGTCCTTGTCAGGAGTCCCCTGTCCTTGTGGCAGGAGGAGCCCTTGAGACCGAGTGCAGGACTTGCTGTCCTGTAGCCTTCCTGAGGCTTCTTACTTGAAGGTGCCTTCCAGGCACCACTGCAGCACTTGGTGACTTGGAGCTCTTCCAAGGCAACTCTGCTGCACATAGGCACAAATCCAGGCAGAGACATGGAGCAGAGACACCCGGCAGTGCCCGAGCTGGCCTGGGTGGAGGAGGTGGACGAAGGCCCTGGAGCTGCCCCGGCACAGCAGACTGAAGAGGTGGTGCCGTTCCAGCCACCGCAGGAGGGTGAGTGGCAGAGCTGGGCCACAGGACTGGTGCCTGCTGCCAGCTTGGACCCCATGCCGTGCCGTGCCGTGCCATGCTATCCCCTGGGGACATGCCCACGGACAGGACGGAAGAGGGGCCAGGCAGACACCCCGCAGTGGCCGTGCTCCATCCCCTGGGGCATCCCGGGGCTCTCTCTGCCTGGGGATGGCAGGGCTGGGCCGTGTTGTCCGGCCTCTCCCGCAGCCCCTCATCTCTGGCTGCGCTCGCTCTTTGCCAGATGCAGCCCTGGAGCGCACACAAGAGCAGGAGTCCAGCCGTGGCCGCTTCCGCAGAACAGCGCAGGTACCTGCAGCCACCCCCACCTGGGCTGGGCCTGCTGTCCCTGCTCAGCCCAGCACCGTGTGTGCAGCACTGCATGCAACATCCCCGGCTTCCTGCCCTTCTCCTACAGTTTGTTTGCAACTTCCTCAAGAGAATTGAGGAGGAAGAGACCATCGCCACGGGCGTAGGCTTCAGACCATACTCGCCCATCTTCCTAAGCAAGACCAGTGCTGCCCTGCTGTGTATGCTTGTAGAGGAACATTTGTACACGCCAAAGCAAGTAAGCAGCCTGTGGCCAGGCTTTGATCCTCGCAGCAATTGCTTGGCCTCCCAGTCCACGCATGCTGCTTGCTGTGAGCCTTTCAGGCCACATGGCAGTGGCGTGGGAAGGGAAGCACTCCTCTGGGGAAGCTGGGAACATTGCTCCCTCTGGCAGCATTCCAAGTCTCCCCGTGCCTTCTCCAGGTGCCTGCCATGGTGAGCTACATCCACCAGTGGCTCATGGCCAATGATTCTGCTGAGCACAGGCTGGACAAGACCCTGCTGGATCTCACCCAAGCACAGCCAAATGACGCAGTCATGACGCTCCTGCGTGTGGCCCCGTCCTGTGACAGGTATGGGGCCCACCTGCCCACAGGGCTCAGGCCTCCCCAGCCCATCACCCTGCACAGCCTGCCCCAGGTGTCGGAGCGACAGAGAGTTCCAGGGCCCTCTGGATGCTCCCTTTGCCAGCCCGGCCACGTCAGCCCCTGAGCCTGCTGCCATGCTCCCTTGCTGCCTCTCAGGGCTCTGTCCCCACAGGCCTGGGCTGTCGGGGGCAGCTGCAGGCAGGGGGGCAGTGGGCACAGGCAGAAATGGCAGCCGGCTCAGCTGCCCCCGGTGCTGTGTCTGAGACCCCCCTGAGACAGAGCTCTAACCCCACAGAGCTGCCGTGGCCATGTGGAAGACCATCATGGGCTCAGCCAGGACTGCGGAGCTGGCGCAGCTGATCCTCCTGGATGTGCTGGGGAGCTGGCCAGAGTACAGCAGCTGCACCTCCGATGGGGACGAAACGGGTGTCTTTGCCCTGGCTGTGAGTTTCTGCAACTGGCCTTTGCAGGCCCCAAGGCTGCCTCTCCATCCTCCTTCCCCCGCTGCATCTCCCTGCCTCAGGCGCTGGCCTGAAACCTGGCCCAGGGGCGGCCTCAGGCCCACCAGGCCCCGTGCTCCCCCTGCCATGGTCTCTCCTGGCCTCTCCCTGCCACGCTCGCGCCCTGCCACGCACACACCTCGGCGCTGAGCGCTGTCTCGGGGGGCTTTGTCCTTTGCAGGCAACTGTGGTGATGTGGAAGATCCTCCAGGTGCCCTGTCTCCCACGGATCTTGAAGGTGTACTTCCCCCGCCTATTGGTGCATCTGCTGTTCCAAGTGTTCTTCAGCACTCTGGATATGCCAGAGGAGGTCGACACCTTCTGGAAGGGATGCCAGGAAGAGCACGGCCTTGCCACCAGCCCCAACAGGTGCTCCATCCCACTCCTCCTGTCCCCGCCACGTGGCCTGCCAAGGAGCCAGTGCTGCCAGCGTGACCTGGGCTTTGCTGTGCACACAGGTTTGCTGTGCGCACCCTGAAGTCCCTGCTCTGCCTTCTCCGCTGCGAGGATGTGGTGGTGGCAATGGAGCGCAGGTGTGCCTGGGACACGCTGCTCTCTCTTGACACTCACCACTTTGCCGTGGCTCTGCTTGCCAGGTGAGACCCCCTTCTCCCCACTGCCTCTGACATTGCTGCTCTGTGCCCAGGTGCCCCACAAAGTGTCCGTGGTGGCCATGGGTCAGAGGGCCTTGTCACTGAGGGATGGCCAAGCAGACTGGAAAAGGCTGGCAACAGGAGGGTGCCCATGAGCAACCAACTGCCAAATGGCCCACGTCCCCTTGCTGGAAGGGTGCTGGGGAAAGATGAGAACTGGGTGAGTCACGCCTGGGAGAGGTTTGCCCCACTGCATCAGGGTCTTGTTTCCTTTTCCCCCTCTTCAGAGAAATTCGCCGCTTAGCCATCCACTTTTGTTCCGCGGTTGCATTCTACCTGCTCGCCCTGCTCGGCAAAGAGATGCCATACTGGGATTTCCCTGCCCTGGCATTCCTTGTGGAGGTGAGCCTCAAGGCCAGCGCTGCCTGGCTGAGCAGCCTCCCAGCCCTCTGGCCTCTCGCAGCCACAGCTGCCAGGACAGTGCCCGTGCCCTGTGCTGCTGCCTGGGCCCGGCCCTGTGCGCTGCTGGGCTCCTGCCGGCCGGCTCCCCTGTCTGTCACTGCCCTGTGCCTTTCAGGTCCTCGAGTGCCTGGACTTGAGGGAATGCAGTGACAGTGTTCTGGAGATCCTGGCACAGAACCTGCAGAGCGAGCACATGGCCAGGCGTTACTTGGCACTCCGAGGCCTCGTAGTGCTGGGCAAGAATCCCTTGATGGTGAGAAGGGGGCAGTGGCTGAAGCCGTGCAGGCAGCGTGGGGCTGGGCAACGCAGTCGCTTGGCCTTGCCTGGGCTTCGGCCGCTGGGGCAGCTGCTCCCAGCTCTCCTGCTTCCCGCTTCAGCTGCCCCAGTGCTTCGGGACAGGCCTTTGGCCTCTGGGCCCTGCGGCAGCAGGGCGGCCTTTCATAAAGTCGTGTTCCGCACAGGCTGAAAAAATGCAGAGCCTGACTGGAAGTCTTGTGGAGCTTCTGGAGGAAAATGACAGCGACATGATCAGGATGAGCACTCTTCTACTCAGATATTTGCTCCTGGATAATGGTGCTCCAATAGCCACCCCCATCGCCCTGCAGCTGGCTGAGGCGCTCCTGCCACTCTTTGACAGCGTAAGGCTCTGTGCCCACAGCCACAGCCACTGGCTGCTGCCCGGGCCCCTTGGTGCCCTGTGCAGATGCCTGCCTGTGCCCTGGGGGGCCTGAAGCAGCTGATGCTCAGGTCTTTTGCCCTTTCCTTTCATCCAGGATGATATCCAGGTGCAGCTGAGCTCCATGGCTCTCTTTCAAGAGATGCTGGACTTATTAAGAGAAGAGGGAAGAAAGGCCCTCAAGTCCCACGTGCGCCAGAGCCTGCTCCCTCTCTACTTCCACTGCCACGATGAGAATCAGATTGTTGCTGAGGTGAGCACTTGTGGCCAGCTGCTGTCCCCCTGGCAGGGGCTTGGGCTGCCTCCTGCCCTGGCACCTTGTGGGCTGCAGCCTCCTCCAGCCTGTGCCACTGGGATGCTCCTGTGCCCTGGACTGTGGGGCCATCTGTGCATCTCTGTCCCTCTCCAGGCCTCCCGGGAAATGCTGCATTCCTCAGCCAGATTCCTGAAGAGGAGGGATATAGAACAAATGCTGCACGTGGATCAGAGCTTTGGGGAGTGCCTGGTAAGGACAGCAGAGACCCCCCAGCCTCAGCATGGCCAAGGGCCCTGAGGGCGGTGCTCAGTGTGCGGGGCTAACGGCTGTGCCCGCTGCTGCAGCCAGAGGCCGGGCGGGCTCTTCTCCAGGCTCCCGTGGGCCCGAGTCGGGTGCTCATGGAGCCCCGGCCCGGCGGGGCTGCGGGGCAGCACCGCGGCTCCCCGGGCAGCAGCCGGCCCTCTGCCCCTCCCCTCGGGAGCCCCTGGCCAGCGGCTGCTGGCCGCGCCTCAGGGCTGTGCGGGCAGGCGACGCCGGCTATGGGCGCACGCAGCGCCCGGCCCAGGGGCTGAGCCCGCGCCAACCCTTCCCTCCTGCCGCCCTCTGCAGCTGGCAGAGGACAGGAGCCGAGCGGCCGAGCACCTGCGCCGGGCACTGCACTACCTGCAGAGCCCACAGGAGTCCCTGCGAGAGGCGGCCGTCCGGTTCATGGGTGAGTCCCGAGCCCGGGCTCCTCCCCGGCCCGCCGCAGCTCGGCCTCGGCCCCGCCTGCTGCCCCGTCAGCGCCAGCCGCGCCCGGCGCCGTGGAGCCCCGCCTGGCCTGGGCGTTGCTGCTGCCGCCCTCTGGCAGGCGTGCCCTGGGGCGGCAGCGTGCGGCAAGGGCCGGGCTGAGCCCTGCCGGGCCAGCAGCCCGTGTGGCCACAGCGCCGGCAGCGCCGCTGGCAGGGAGCTGTGCCGCTGGGGCCTTGACAGGCTCTGTGTTCACAGGCATGGCCGGGCGGCACCTGAGGGGGCAGCAGCAAGAGCTCCAGCTGATCTGCACTGGTGAGTGAGTGAGGGCAGCGGGCTGACCGCGGGGGCCGGAGGGGGCAGCTGCAAGCCCTGCCCCAGCTGCGGAGGGATCTGCACCCGTGGGCAGAGCACACAGCCATATCAGGGCTACGTGTGCCATTCGTGGCCAGCAACCTCGGGCTGATCCCCTTGCTCCCTGCTCCCTGCGGGCCATGGCAAGAGACGACCGGGACGGCCCTGGCAGGGGGCTCTCCTCGGCTCCCTGCATATGTGGGATCTGACCTTGCCTCTGTTCCTCCCTCTTGCAGCCCTTGAAGAAATGGCATATGACAGCAGCCCTGCAATCAGAAATGCCGCCATTGAATCTTGTTTAGTTCTCCGAGCCGTACAGAGAGCGCCCTACTCCCCGTGGCATAAGCTGCGAGATCGATTCCGCAGCGCATGGAGGAAACGGCCTCGTCTGTGCGGCACTGCCTTGCTGTGCTGCTGGAGCTCTGCAGAGAGATGATCTGGGGCCATTTAAGCCAGCAGGAATTTTCTTTTTCTTCTTTAAGATTTTTGTGTTTGCATTTTCCTTGTTGGGTATGTAAATATAAAATATCTTACAGTACACAGAGTCCCAGAATCTTTCTTTCCTGCGCAACGTCTGTAGGGCATAAGAGAAGAGGGGGAAAAGGTTGCTTGTACTCAGCCAGCTGCCCAGGCGTGCAGGGTTGCAGGGAAAATGGCCAGGAGCCTTTTGGCCTTTGGTGGTTCTGCTGAAGCCTTTGTGCTGCCCACAGAGCGGCTGGGCAGGGGCCGGAGCTGCGGGGATCCCTGCCAGAGCGGTGCCTGGCGATGGCCACAAGCCCTGTGCCGGACAGGAAGGGCCATCTGTGTCCTCCTGCCCGTCTGCAGCTGGCTGCAGTGCTGAGGGCTCCCAGGTGCCTCTGGATGGGGCTCCTCTGGAGCTGCTGTGGGGCTGCGGGGCTGCTGCCGGCAAGCTTGGCCAGGCTGGGGGAGACCCTGAGGGGCAGAGGCACTGCTAAGCCCTGAGCAATTGGCTGGCAGAGGCCATAAGCAGCCCCCTGGCAGCCGCCTTGATCCCGACAGCCGGCTGCTCTGGCGCTTCCAGGTCGGTGACCGGTTGGAGGGACGCCCTGGAATCAGGCGTGGAACCCTGGTCCTGGCCTTTCAGGGCCGTGAGGCCAGCTGTTGTGGGGCTCGGGGGGTGCCCTCCCTGTGCTCCAGACTGGAGCGCCCCGCCCCTCAGCCTTAGGCATTGAGCTCCACTGTCTGATATCCAAGTCTTGTTCCTGTTGCTGTGGGGGAGGCCGAGCTCTGTGGCTTTAGGCCCCATGGAGCCAGAAGAGCAGCAGCTTTGAGCCCACAGGGGCCACAGGAAGGCCCTCTTGGACCACGGACATTCCTGTCCTGCCCAGGCCAGGGACACATGAGAGTGCAGCGGGCACCTTCAGGGTGCCACGCTGGCTTTGCACTGGGCCACCTCCCTGTGCTGCGCACGGCTGGCTCTTTGCTTTGCTGCTCTCGGCCTTGTGTCGTCGTACTCCTCTGGCTGCCTGCAGCCAGGGGCAGCCCTATCAGGAGGGTGAAAGGCCCCGTCTCCAACATCTCAAGAGGGAAATGGAGCTCTCCCGGCCCTCAGCCCACGCTGTAAGCAGAGCAGAGCCTTTTCCCCAGCCCCGTTGGCTTTCTGCCTGCTTCTGGCCCCTGGCCACCATGACCCACTGCACTCGCTCTGAGTCACCTACAGCATGCCTGGTGCCTCTTGATTTGCTGACCCTGGCATGTGAGGCTCACTGAGGGAAAGGTGGCTGTCCCAATGCTGAGGGCACACGTGGCTCACTGAGCAGACTTGAGGCTTCCCCAGCAGCTTGCAGGTGCCTTATGTGTCATGTTACCGTGCTTGTGCTCCTGTCTGTTCCTGTCCCTCTTCTCACCCTCACCCAACCCGCACCCTCTGACCTACCTTCAATAAATCCTGTTGCATCAGACACGGTGTCAAGAGCCCTCCTTCGGCTGCCGGTCGAGCGCACGTTACAGCCTCTGGGCCTGGGAGCAAGGTGGGCTGGGGGAGCTGGTCTCTCAGACCAAGAGGGAACGGCTCTCGACAGCACCTGCCCGTGGACATTCCCCGCACCAAATAAAATCATCTCCAAGTTTAGCTAGTAAGCTAGTAAGGTATAAACCACTAATTGCCTGGAAATCTGGCACTAGTCTCTGAGTTCCATTAGGTTTCTTTATTGCTGATCTAGCAGTATTAAATTTTGACTGCCATTCTTCCAATAGTCCTGATGTCAGGGATTTAATTGACTGTTGGCTCTATTCCTTTCCTAGCTTCTAATCGTCAAGGGTATTGCTTTCTGACTACTGCCCTAACTCTTGTCTGTAGCTCAATTCTCATAGGGTCTGCTCGTTTTGATTTTCCTGGCCTATCAGTATCCCATACTCTTGGGTACACCTGATTCAATACTTGCTCTAACTAGTTCTTCTTGTTTGTTGGTCTGGTGTCAATTGTCAGTCCTACTGCTAAAACCGCTCATTTGTCTTCAGGTACCTTCCACTGAAGTTTTCTTTTTCTAAACGGAACTGTTGCTTCCAAATTTTCAAGCAAATCCCTGCATAGGACAGATTTGGGTGAGTTTGGTAAATAAAGAAACTGATGTATTCCCATTTTCTTCTTGATTTTACATCAAAATGGTCTCAGGAAGAATGCATTTTCTGGCTGCCCTACAGTTGCTCCTATTGCTTGAAGATAGTTTTCACTTTTAGGTATCAGTGCTTGATTCAAGAGTGAAAATGTGTCTCCACTATTTCTTAAAATTTCAACTTCTTCATCATTCTTTAGCTGTATTTTAAACAGTGGCCTGCTAGGGTAAGAATTGCCAGTCTCGGTCATTTCTTATCGTCTAGAGTGGCTGCAAGAGTTTTGTGGACTTTGTCTGCTAACTCTGGGCACTGGCCCTATTTCCAGGGTCCTGATTTCTTACAAGATGCACATTGATTTGACCCCAGCTTGGTCTGTGGCTGCTTTGAACCTCCTCTGCCTCTGCTATTTTCGCCCTTGCCTCTGCTTCAACCCCGCCTACATCCGTCCTCTCCCTGGTGCTGATCCAGAGCTGCCACCATGGCTGCAGGGAGCTCTTTTTCCCTCTCCTGACTATCGTACACTTTCTACTTTTGATGTAGTGTCTAAAAGCTTGCGTGACTGCTCAATGTGTTCTTCGAACACTTCTCAAACTCAGACGGGCTTGGTGCTGTGACCATTTCCCTGGGGTGTTCCAGTTTGTGTTTATTTATCAGTTATCGTAGAATGGTTTGTTTTCATGTACCCCGTATTTTCCCCAATTTGGTTTACCCCTAGGTTCTGCCCTCCCTCAAAGCTGTCCCGCATGCCATTCCCCACTCTTTGTTCCAGCTCCTTCCCTGCCTCTCAAGATAATCCAGCTCTTTATTCCTGAACCTTCCCTGTCACTTTTGCCTTGGACACATCCCTGACTGCACCACCCCTTTGGAATTCCTCTATTGCTGGAAGCCCCACTGGCCCATGTGAGCTACCCTCTCCTCCCATCTGTCCTAATTAGTCCCAAGCAACCGATGGAATGCCCTCGCTCCTCCCCTGCAGATTCCTTCTTGCTCAATCGTTTGTATCCACCCCCTGAGTTGTACCCCGATAAAACCCCGTGCACAGAAGTGCTGGCGGCTCTTTGCTGCTGAATCCTTCCCTTGGAATAAACCTTGGCCTGTGGAACCTCACAATCGAGGGGCCTCCTCCTTCTCTTTGGCCTGCTCCGTGCTGCAGTTAGTGGATCCTGAACCACTGAGCAGTGGCTCACCAGGGTCAGCCGCGGGCAGGACCCACGCCTTGGCCGTTCCCCACTCCCGGCGCAGCCGCCGCAGTTTTCCCAAGAGCCAGCCCGGGCTCCGCTGGGCTGCGTCAATGGGGAACCCGTCCCAGTGCCCAACTGTGCTCTGGGTGAAAAACCTTTATCTGATACGGAAATGAAACTTGCCCTGTCCCAGCTCCCTGCCCTTTTCTCCAGTCCTATCACTGGTCCCAACAGTGACGAGAGCTGCAGCAGCCCCTCTGATTCCTCTCAGGAGGATGTTGAAGACCACAATGACGCCCTTTACCCTCCTCCAGGCTGAACAAAGTGGCTTCAGCTGCATCTAGGGCTTCCCCTCCAGGCCACACTCCATCCTTGCAGTCCTCCTTTGCATTCTGGCTAATGGTTTCATATCTTTTGATATTGTACTGCCCAAAAGTGCGCCCGTCTGCTTCCAGCGCTTCTCTTGGCTGCTGCTTCAGGGTGTGGGCACCATCATCAGAGACACAGAAGAGCTTCTCCTCCCAGAGTTGTCCTTATCCTCCGCACTTCCACGTCTCTGCCTTGATGTTCACTGGGGAACTTGCCACTTTGTGGCCGCTCATTGCTGTGCTCAGCAGGGACACAGTTTTGTTTGGACACGAGCTGCCAGAGCAAGACATGCAGCAACTGAAGCTGAGAATAGCAGAGGCTGGGCAGATGCCGTTTTTTCCAGAATGTGGGAAAGAGAGTGAGAAAAGCACAAGGAAATTTCAGGCTGTTAACTTTGCAATCTAATTGCCCTGGGAAACTCAGCAATGGATGGTGCTCTGGTGCTACTGCCAATGCCTTCCATGAGAAAAATTCATTTTAGGAAGGAGCAACATCATCTGACAGAGACCAAGTGTGCCAGCAGTTGCTCCAGGTGCTCCTGCCATCAGCCCCTGCAGGAAAGAGGCACAGCCCCCAAGGCACGTGGCCTTTGGCTCCTTCTGGCACAGAAGCCCCCCGGGGGCACAGGTCTCAGGGGCAGGAGACAGGCGCCAGCGCTGCCAGGGCTCGGGGGGTGGCAGGTCTGCTTGGCCAGGGACTCTGCCACACCTGCTGATGTCAGCGCTCTCCGGGCCCCAGGCCTCAGAGCAGCATTGGTGCCCGGGCCCACACGTTCCTTGTGCGTGTCACACCGGCGGCTTTAGGACGGCCACCAGCCGGGACGTGTCCCAAGGAGGCCGTGCCAGCTTCCCTGCAAGGCCCGGTGCCCTTCCCAGAACAGCTGCGTCGGCAGCGCTGGGAGCTCCTTCTGCTGCCCTGAGCCCGCAGAGCATGGCAGCGTTTGCTGATGCTCTGAGCCCTTCTTAAAGGTCCTGTCGGCCTGGCTTAGACTCCTGGGGCCAGCCATTCCTTCCAAACTGGGCCACTTTGGGTGCGCTGGGCGTGGCCCCAGGGCAAGCGGCAGTGCGTGTGCAAGGGCCCTTGGTGACACGGTGCCACACAGGCACTGTGACGTGGAACGGGTGCCCAAGGGCACTTTGTGACACAGGGTGACATAGGAGTTGCAGGTGACAAGAGCACGCCACAGTGCTCAGAGCACGCGACGGGACAGGACGGGACAGAGCGGTGCCGTGAGGAGCCCCCGCACAGCGCGCTCGTTCGCGTCCCACCCGGAGCTTTTCTGAAGCCTTGCTCCTGCAGCTGAGCTCGAGGGCAGACCACAGGACTTGCTGACCCGTGGTCTCCCTGAGGCTTCTCTTCTGCAGGTGCCCTTGAGGCCATATCATAGTCCTTGTCAGGAGTCCCCTGTCCTTGTGGCAGGAGGAGCCCTTGAGACCGAGTGCAGGACTTGCTGTCCTGTAGCCTTCCTGAGGCTTCTTACTTGAAGGTGCCTTCCAGGCACCACTGCAGCACTTGGTGACTTGGAGCTCTTCCAAGGCAACTCTGCTGCACATAGGCACAAATCCAGGCAGAGACATGGAGCAGAGACACCCGGCAGTGCCCGAGCTGGCCTGGGTGGAGGAGGTGGACGAAGGCCCTGGAGCTGCCCCGGCACAGCAGACTGAAGAGGTGGTGCCGTTCCAGCCACCGCAGAAGGGTGAGTGGCAGAGCTGGGCCACAGGACTGGTGCCTGCTGCCAGCTTGGACCCCATGCCGTGCCGTGCCGTGCCATGCTATCCCCTGGGGACATGCCCACAGACAGGACGGAAGAGGGGCCGGGCAGACACCCCGCAGTGGCCGTGCTCCATCCCCTGGGGCATCCCGGGGCTCTCTCTGCCTGGGGATGGCAGGGCTGGGCCGTGTTGTCCGGCCTCTCCCGCAGCCCCTCATCTCTGGCTGCGCTCGCTCTTTGCCAGATGCAGCCCTGGAGCGCACACAAGAGCAGGAGTCCAGCCGTGGCCGCTTCCGCAGAACAGCGCAGGTACCTGCAGCCACCCCCACCTGGGCTGGGCCTGCTGTCCCTGCTCAGCCCAGCACCGTGTGTGCAGCACTGCATGCAACATCCCCGGCTTCCTGCCCTTCTCCTACAGTTTGTTTGCAACTTCCTCAAGAGAATTGAGGAGGAAGAGACCATCGCCACGGGCGTAGGCTTCAGACCATACTCGCCCATCTTCCTAAGCAAGACCAGTGCTGCCCTGCTGTGTATGCTTGTAGAGGAACATTTGTACACGCCAAAGCAAGTAAGCAGCCTGTGGCCAGGCTTTGATCCTCGCAGCAATTGCTTGGCCTCCCAATCCACGCATGCTGCTTGCTGTGAGCCTTTCAGGCCACATGGCAGTGGCGTGGGAAGGGAAGCACTCCTCTGGGGAAGCTGGGAACATTGCTCCCTCTGGCAGCATTCCAAGTCTCCCCGTGCCTTCTCCAGGTGCCTGCCATGGTGAGCTACATCCACCAGTGGCTCATGGCCAATGATTCTGCTGAGCACAGGCTGGACAAGACCCTGCTGGATCTCACCCAAGCACAGCCAAATGACGCAGTCATGACGCTCCTGCGTGTGGCCCCGTCCTGTGACAGGTATGGGGCCCACCTGCCCACAGGGCTCAGGCCTCCCCAGCCCATCACCCTGCACAGCCTGCCCCAGGTGTCGGAGCGACAGAGAGTTCCAGGGCCCTCTGGATGCTCCCTTTGCCAGCCCGGCCACGTCAGCCCCTGAGCCTGCTGCCATGCTCCCTTGCTGCCTCTCAGGGCTCTGTCCCCACAGGCCTGGGCTGTCGGGGGCAGCTGCAGGCAGGGGGGCAGTGGGCACAGGCAGAAATGGCAGCCGGCTCAGCTGCCCCCGGTGCTGTGTCTGAGACCCCCCCGAGACAGAGCTCTAACCCCACAGAGCTGCCGTGGCCATGTGGAAGACCATCATGGGCTCAGCCAGGACTGCGGAGCTGGCGCAGCTGATCCTCCTGGATGTGCTGGGGAGCTGGCCAGAGTACAGCAGCTGCACCTCCGATGGGGACGAAACGGGTGTCTTTGCCCTGGCTGTGAGTTTCTGCAACTGGCCTTTGCAGGCCCCAAGGCTGCCTCTCCATCCTCCTTCCCCCGCTGCATCTCCCTGCCTCAGGCGCTGGCCTGAAACCTGGCCCAGGGGCGGCCTCAGGCCCACCAGGCCCCGTGCTCCCCCTGCCATGGTCTCTCCTGGCCTCTCCCTGCCACGCTCGCGCCCTGCCACGCACACACCTCGGCGCTGAGCGCTGTCTCGGGGGGCTTTGTCCTTTGCAGGCAACTGTGGTGATGTGGAAGATCCTCCAGGTGCCCTGTCTCCCACGGATCTTGAAGGTGTACTTCCCCCGCCTATTGGTGCATCTGCTGTTCCAAGTGTTCTTCAGCACTCTGGATATGCCAGAGGAGGTCGACACCTTCTGGAAGGGATGCCAGGAAGAGCACGGCCTTGCCACCAGCCCCAACAGGTGCTCCATCCCACTCCTCCTGTCCCCGCCACGTGGCCTGCCAAGGAGCCAGTGCTGCCAGCGTGACCTGGGCTTTGCTGTGCACACAGGTTTGCTGTGCGCACCCTGAAGTCCCTGCTCTGCCTTCTCCGCTGCGAGGATGTGGTGGTGGCAATGGAGCGCAGGTGTGCCTGGGACACGCTGCTCTCTCTTGACACTCACCACTTTGCCGTGGCTCTGCTTGCCAGGTGAGACCCCCTTCTCCCCACTGCCTCTGACATTGCTGCTCTGTGCCCAGGTGCCCCACAAAGTGTCCGTGGTGGCCATGGGTCAGAGGGCCTTGTCACTGAGGGATGGCCAAGCAGACTGGAAAAGGCTGGCAACAGGAGGGTGCCCATGAGCAACCAACTGCCAAATGGCCCACGTCCCCTTGCTGGAAGGGTGCTGGGGAAAGATGAGAACTGGGTGAGTCACGCCTGGGAGAGGTTTGCCCCACTGCATCAGGGTCTTGTTTCCTTTTCCCCCTCTTCAGAGAAATTCGCCGCTTAGCCATCCACTTTTGTTCCGCGGTTGCATTCTACCTGCTCGCCCTGCTCGGCAAAGAGATGCCATACTGGGATTTCCCTGCCCTGGCATTCCTTGTGGAGGTGAGCCTCAAGGCCAGCGCTGCCTGGCTGAGCAGCCTCCCAGCCCTCTGGCCTCTCGCAGCCACAGCTGCCAGGACAGTGCCCGTGCCCTGTGCTGCTGCCTGGGCCCGGCCCTGTGCGCTGCTGGGCTCCTGCCGGCCGGCTCCCCTGTCTGTCACTGCCCTGTGCCTTTCAGGTCCTCGAGTGCCTGGACTTGAGGGAATGCAGTGACAGTGTTCTGGAGATCCTGGCACAGAACCTGCAGAGCGAGCACATGGCCAGGCGTTACTTGGCACTCCGAGGCCTCGTAGTGCTGGGCAAGAATCCCTTGATGGTGAGAAGGGGGCAGTGGCTGAAGCCGTGCAGGCAGCGTGGGGCTGGGCAACGCAGTCGCTTGGCCTTGCCTGGGCTTCGGCCGCTGGGGCAGCTGCTCCCAGCTCTCCTGCTTCCCGCTTCAGCTGCCCCAGTGCTTCGGGACAGGCCTTTGGCCTCTGGGCCCTGCGGCAGCAGGGCGGCCTTTCATAAAGTCGTGTTCCGCACAGGCTGAAAAAATGCAGAGCCTGACTGGAAGTCTTGTGGAGCTTCTGGAGGAAAATGACAGCGACATGATCAGGATGAGCACTCTTCTACTCAGATATTTGCTCCTGGATAATGGTGCTCCAATAGCCACCCCCATCGCCCTGCAGCTGGCTGAGGCGCTCCTGCCACTCTTTGACAGCGTAAGGCTCTGTGCCCACAGCCACAGCCACTGGCTGCTGCCCGG
Organism: Zonotrichia albicollis; assembly: GCF_047830755.1. Classification (NCBI taxonomy): domain Eukaryota; kingdom Metazoa; phylum Chordata; class Aves; order Passeriformes; family Passerellidae; genus Zonotrichia; species Zonotrichia albicollis. The sequence continues at coordinate 146,381 of NW_027428352.1, read as the reverse complement.
GCCCCTTGGTGCCCTGTGCAGATGCCTGCCTGTGCCCTGGGGGGCCTGAAGCAGCTGATGCTCAGGTCTTTTGCCCTTTCCTTTCATCCAGGATGATATCCAGGTGCAGCTGAGCTCCATGGCTCTCTTTCAAGAGATGCTGGACTTATTAAGAGAAGAGGGAAGAAAGGCCCTCAAGTCCCACGTGCGCCAGAGCCTGCTCCCTCTCTACTTCCACTGCCACGATGAGAATCAGATTGTTGCTGAGGTGAGCACTTGTGGCCAGCTGCTGTCCCCCTGGCAGGGGCTTGGGCTGCCTCCTGCCCTGGCACCTTGTGGGCTGCAGCCTCCTCCAGCCTGTGCCACTGGGATGCTCCTGTGCCCTGGACTGTGGGGCCATCTGTGCATCTCTGTCCCTCTCCAGGCCTCCCGGGAAATGCTGCATTCCTCAGCCAGATTCCTGAAGAGGAGGGATATAGAACAAATGCTGCACGTGGATCAGAGCTTTGGGGAGTGCCTGGTAAGAACAGCAGAGACCCCCCAGCCTCAGCATGGCCAAGGGCCCTGAGGGCGGTGCTCAGTGTGCGGGGCTAACGGCTGTGCCCGCTGCTGCAGCCAGAGGCCGGGCGGGCTCTTCTCCAGGCTCCCGTGGGCCCGAGTCGGGTGCTCATGGAGCCCCGGCCCGGCGGGGCTGCGGGGCGGCACCGCGGCTCCCCGGGCAGCAGCCGGCCCTCTGCCCCTCCCCTCGGGAGCCCCTGGCCAGCGGCTGCTGGCCGCGCCTCAGGGCTGTGCGGGCAGGCGACGCCGGCTATGGGCGCACGCAGCGCCCGGCCCAGGGGCTGAGCCCGCGCCAACCCTTCCCTCCTGCCGCCCTCTGCAGCTGGCAGAGGACAGGAGCCGAGCGGCCGAGCACCTGCGCCGGGCACTGCACTACCTGCAGAGCCCACAGGAGTCCCTGCGAGAGGCGGCCGTCCGGTTCATGGGTGAGTCCCGAGCCCGGGCTCCTCCCCGGCCCGCCGCAGCTCGGCCTCGGCCCCGCCTGCTGCCCCGTCAGCGCCAGCCGCGCCCGGCGCCGTGGAGCCCCGCCTGGCCTGGGCGTTGCTGCTGCCGCCCTCTGGCAGGCGTGCCCTGGGGCGGCAGCGTGCGGCAAGGGCCGGGCTGAGCCCTGCCGGGCCAGCAGCCCGTGTGGCCACAGCGCCGGCAGCGCCGCTGGCAGGGAGCTGTGCCGCTGGGGCCTTGACAGGCTCTGTGTTCACAGGCATGGCCGGGCGGCACCTGAGGGGGCAGCAGCAAGAGCTCCAGCTGATCTGCACTGGTGAGTGAGTGAGGGCAGCGGGCTGACCGCGGGGGCCGGAGGGGGCAGCTGCAAGCCCTGCCCCGGCTGCGGAGGGATCTGCACCCGTGGGCAGAGCACACAGCCATATCAGGGCTACGTGTGCCATTCGTGGCCAGCAACCTCGGGCTGATCCCCTTGCTCCCTGCTCCCTGCGGGCCATGGCAAGAGACGACCGGGACGGCCCTGGCAGGGGGCTCTCCTCGGCTCCCTGCATATGTGGGATCTGACCTTGCCTCTGTTCCTCCCTCTTGCAGCCCTTGAAGAAATGGCATATGACAGCAGCCCTGCAATCAGAAATGCCGCCATTGAATCTTGTTTAGTTCTCCGAGCCGTACAGAGAGCGCCCTACTCCCCGTGGCATAAGCTGCGAGATCGATTCCGCAGCGCATGGAGGAAACGGCCTCGTCTGTGCGGCACTGCCTTGCTGTGCTGCTGGAGCTCTGCAGAGAGATGATCTGGGGCCATTTAAGCCAGCAGGAATTTTCTTTTTCTTCTTTAAGATTTTTGTGTTTGCATTTTCCTTGTTGGGTATGTAAATATAAAATATCTTACAGTACACAGAGTCCCAGGATCTTTCTTTCCTGCGCAACGTCTGTAGGGCATAAGAGAAGAGGGGGAAAAGGTTGCTTGTACTCAGCCAGCTGCCCAGGCGTGCAGGGTTGCAGGGAAAATGGCCAGGAGCCTTTTGGCCTTTGGTGGTTCTGCTGAAGCCTTTGTGCTGCCCACAGAGCGGCTGGGCAGGGGCCGGAGCTGCGGGGATCCCTGCCAGAGCGGTGCCTGGCGATGGCCACAAGCCCTGTGCCGGACAGGAAGGGCCATCTGTGTCCTCCTGCCCGTCTGCAGCTGGCTGCAGCGCTGAGGGCTCCCAGGTGCCTCTGGATGGGGCTCCTCTGGAGCTGCTGTGGGGCTGCGGGGCTGCTGCCGGCAAGCTTGGCCAGGCTGGGGGAGACCCTGAGGGGCAGAGGCACTGCTAAGCCCTGAGCAATTGGCTGGCAGAGGCCATAAGCAGCCCCCTGGCAGCCGCCTTGATCCCGACAGCCGGCTGCTCTGGCGCTTCCAGGTCGGTGACCGGTTGGAGGGACGCCCTGGAATCAGGCGTGGAACCCTGGTCCTGGCCTTTCAGGGCCGTGAGGCCAGCTGTTGTGGGGCTCGGGGGGTGCCCTCCCTGTGCTCCAGACTGGAGCGCCCCGCCCCTCAGCCTTAGGCATTGAGCTCCACTGTCTGATATCCAAGTCTTGTTCCTGTTGCTGTGGGGGAGGCCGAGCTCTGTGGCTTTAGGCCCCATGGAGCCAGAAGAGCAGCAGCTTTGAGCCCACAGGGGCCACAGGAAGGCCCTCTTGGACCACGGACATTCCTGTCCTGCCCAGGCCAGGGACACATGAGAGTGCAGCGGGCACCTTCAGGGTGCCACGCTGGCTTTGCACTGGGCCACCTCCCTGTGCTGCGCACGGCTGGCTCTTTGCTTTGCTGCTCTCGGCCTTGTGTCGTCGTACTCCTCTGGCTGCCTGCAGCCAGGGGCAGCCCTATCAGGAGGGTGAAAGGCCCCGTCTCCAACATCTCAAGAGGGAAATGGAGCTCTCCCGGCCCTCAGCCCACGCTGTAAGCAGAGCAGAGCCTTTTCCCCAGCCCCGTTGGCTTTCTGCCTGCTTCTGGCCCCTGGCCACCATGACCCACTGCACTCGCTCTGAGTCACCTACAGCATGCCTGGTGCCTCTTGATTTGCTGACCCTGGCATGTGAGGCTCACTGAGGGAAAGGTGGCTGTCCCAATGCTGAGGGCACACGTGGCTCACTGAGCAGACTTGAGGCTTCCCCAGCAGCTTGCAGGTGCCTTATGTGTCATGTTACCGTGCTTGTGCTCCTGTCTGTTCCTGTCCCTCTTCTCACCCTCACCCAACCCGCACCCTCTGACCTACCTTCAATAAATCCTGTTGCATCAGACACGGTGTCAAGAGCCCTCCTTCGGCTGCCGGTCGAGCGCACGTTACAGCCTCTGGGCCTGGGAGCAAGGTGGGCTGGGGGAGCTGGTCTCTCAGACCAAGAGGGAACGGCTCTCGACAGCACCTGCCCGTGGACATTCCCCGCACCAAATAAAATCATCTCCAAGTTTAGCTAGTAAGCTAGTAAGGTATAAACCACTAATTGCCTGGAAATCTGGCACTAGTCTCTGAGTTCCATTAGGTTTCTTTATTGCTGATCTAGCAGTATTAAATTTTGACTGCCGTTCTTCCAATAGTCCTGATGTCAGGGATTTAATTGACTGTTGGCTCTATTCCTTTCCTAGCTTCTAATCGTCAAGGGTATTGCTTTCTGACTACTGCCCTAACTCTTGTCTGTAGCTCAATTCTCATAGGGTCTGCTCGTTTTGATTTTCCTGGCCTATCAGTATCCCATACTCTTGGGTACACCTGATTCAATACTTGCTCTAACTAGTTCTTCTTGTTTGTTGGTCTGGTGTCAATTGTCAGTCCTACTGCTAAAACCGCTCATTTGTCTTCAGGTACCTTCCATTGAAGTTTTCTTTTTCTGAACGGAATTGTTGCTTCCAAATTTTCAAGCAAATCCCTGCATAGGACAGATTTGGGTGAGTTTGGCAAATAAAGAAACTGATGTATTCCCATTTTCTTCTTGATTTTACATCAAAATGGTCTCAGGAAGAATGCATTTTCTGGCTGCCCTACAGTTGCTCCTATTGCTTGAAGATAGTTTTCACTTTTAGGTATCAGTGCTTGATTCAAGAGTGAAAATGTGTCTCCACTATTTCTTAAAATTTCAACTTCTTCATCATTCTTTAGCTGTATTTTAAACAGTGGCCTGCTAGGGTAAGAATTGCCAGTCTCGGTCATTTCTTATCGTCTAGAGTGGCTGCAAGAGTTTTGTGGACTTTGTCTGCTAACTCTGGGCACTGGCCCTATTTCCAGGGTCCTGATTTCTTACAAGATGCACATTGATTTGACCCCAGCTTGGTCTGTGGCTACTTTGAACCTCCTCTGCCTCTGCTATTTTCGCCCTTGCCTCTGCTTCAACCCCGCCTACATCCGTCCTCTCCCTGGTGCTGATCCAGAGCTGCCACCATGGCTGCAGGGAGCTCTTTTTCCCTCTCCTGACTATCGTACACTTTCTACTTTTGATGTAGTGTCTAAAAGCTTGCGTGACTGCTCAATGTGTTCTTCGAACACTTCTCAAACTCAGACGGGCTTGGTGCTGTGACCATTTCCCTGGGGTGTTCCAGTTTGTGTTTATTTATCAGTTATCGTAGAATGGTTTGTTTTCATGTACCCCGTATTTTCCCCAATTTGGTTTACCCCTAGGTTCTGCCCTCCCTCAAAGCTGTCCCGCATGCCATTCCCCACTCTTTGTTCCAGCTCCTTCCCTGCCTCTCAAGATAATCCAGCTCTTTATTCCTGAACCTTCCCTGTCACTTTTGCCTTGGACACATCCCTGACTGCATCACTCCTTTGGAATTCCTCTATTGCTGTAAGCTCCACTGGCCCATGTGAGCTACCCTCTCCTCCCATCTGTCCTAATTAGTCCCAAGCAACCGATGGAATGCCCTCGCTCCTCCCCTGCAGATTCCTTCTTGCTCAATCGTTTGTATCCACCCCCTGAGTTGTACCCCGATAAAACCCCGTGCACAGAAGTGCTGGCGGCTCTTTGCTGCTGAATCCTTCCCTTGGAATAAACCTTGGCCTGTGGAACCTCACAATCGAGGGGCCTCCTCCTTCTCTTTGGCCTGCTCCGTGCTGCAGTTAGTGGATCCTGAACCACTGAGCAGTGGCTCACCAGGGTCAGCCGCGGGCAGGACCCACGCCTTGGCCGTTCCCCACTCCCGGCGCAGCCGCCGCAGTTTTCCCAAGAGCCAGCCCGGGCTCCGCTGGGCTGCGTCAATGGGGAACCCGTCCCAGTGCCCGACTGTGCTCTGGGTGAAAAACCTTTATCTGATACGGAAATGAAACTTGCCCTGTCCCAGCTCCCTGCCCTTTTCTCCAGTCCTATCACTGGTCCCAACAGTGACGAGAGCTGCAGCAGCCCCTCTGATTCCTCTCAGGAGGATGTTGAAGACCACAATGACGCCCTTTACCCTCCTCCAGGCTGAACAAAGTGGCTTCAGCTGCATCTAGGGCTTCCCCTCCAGGCCACACTCCATCCTTGCAGTCCTCCTTTGCATTCTGGCTAATGGTTTCATATCTTTTGATATTGTACTGCCCAAAAGTGCGCCCGTCTGCTTCCAGCGCTTCTCTTGGCTGCTGCTTCAGGGTGTGGGCACCATCATCAGAGACACAGAAGAGCTTCCCCTCGCAGAGTTGTCCTTATCCTCCGCACTTCCACGTCTCTGCCTTGATGTTCACTGGGGAACTTGCCACTTTGTGGCCGCTCATTGCTGTGCTCAGCAGGGACACAGTTTTGTTTGGACACGAGCTGCCAGAGCAAGACATGCAGCAACTGAAGCTGAGAATAGCAGAGGCTGGGCAGATGCCGTTTTTTCCAGAATGTGGGAAAGAGAGTGAGAAAAGCACAAGGAAATTTCAGGCTGTTAACTTTGCAATCTAATTGCCCTGGGAAACTCAGCAATGGATGGTGCTCTGGTGCTACTGCCAATGCCTTCCATGAGAAAAATTCATTTTAGGAAGGAGCAACATCATCTGACAGAGACCAAGTGTGCCAGCAGTTGCTCCAGGTGCTCCTGCCATCAGCCCCTGCAGGAAAGAGGCACAGCCCCCAAGGCACGTGGCCTTTGGCTCCTTCTGGCACAGAAGCCCCCCGGGGGCACAGGTCTCAGGGGCAGGAGACAGGCGCCAGCGCTGCCAGGGCTCGGGGGGTGGCAGGTCTGCTTGGCCAGGGACTCTGCCACACCTGCTGATGTCAGCGCTCTCCGGGCCCCAGGCCTCAGAGCAGCATTGGTGCCCGGGCCCACACGTTCCTTGTGCGTGTCACACCGGCGGCTTTAGGACGGCCACCAGCCGGGACGTGTCCCAAGGAGGCCGTGCCAGCTTCCCTGCAAGGCCCGGTGCCCTTCCCAGAACGGCTGCGTCGGCAGCGCTGGGAGCTCCTTCTGCTGCCCTGAGCCCGCAGAGCATGGCAGCGTTTGCTGATGCTCTGAGCCCTTCTTAAAGGTCCTGTCGGCCTGGCTTAGACTCCTGGGGCCAGCCATTCCTTCCAAACTGGGCCACTTTGGGTGCGCTGGGCGTGGCCCCAGGGCAAGCGGCAGTGCGTGTGCAAGGGCCCTTGGTGACACGGTGCCACACAGGCACTGTGACGTGGAACGGGTGCCCAAGGGCTCTTTGTGACACAGGGTGACATAGGAGTTGCAGGTGACAAGAGCACGCCACAGTGCTCAGAGCACGCGACGGGACAGGACGGGACAGAGCGGTGCCGTGAGGAGCCCCCGCACAGCGCGCTCGTTCGCGTCCCACCCGGAGCTTTTCTGAAGCCTTGCTCCTGCAGCTGAGCTCGAGGGCAGACCACAGGACTTGCTGACCCGTGGTCTCCCTGAGGCTTCTCTTCTGCAGGTGCCCTTGAGGCCATATCATAGTCCTTGTCAGGAGTCCCCTGTCCTTGTGGCAGGAGGAGCCCTTGAGACCGAGTGCAGGACTTGCTGTCCTGTAGCCTTCCTGAGGCTTCTTACTTGAAGGTGCCTTCCAGGCACCACTGCAGCACTTGGTGACTTGGAGCTCTTCCAAGGCAACTCTGCTGCACATAGGCACAAATCCAGGCAGAGACATGGAGCAGAGACACCCGGCAGTGCCCGAGCTGGCCTGGGTGGAGGAGGTGGACGAAGGCCCTGGAGCTGCCCCGGCACAGCAGACTGAAGAGGTGGTGCCGTTCCAGCCACCGCAGGAGGGTGAGTGGCAGAGCTGGGCCACAGGACTGGTGCCTGCTGCCAGCTTGGACCCCATGCCGTGCCGTGCCGTGCCATGCTATCCCCTGGGGACATGCCCACGGACAGGACGGAAGAGGGGCCGGGCAGACACCCCACAGTGGCCGTGCTCCATCCCCTGGGGCATCCCGGGGCTCTCTCTGCCTGGGGATGGCAGGGCTGGGCCGTGTTGTCCGGCCTCTCCCGCAGCCCCTCATCTCTGGCTGCGCTCGCTCTTTGCCAGATGCAGCCCTGGAGCGCACACAAGAGCAGGAGTCCAGCCGTGGCCGCTTCCGCAGAACAGCGCAGGTACCTGCAGCCACCCCCACCTGGGCTGGGCCTGCTGTCCCTGCTCAGCCCAGCACCGTGTGTGCAGCACTGCATGCAACATCCCCGGCTTCCTGCCCTTCTCCTACAGTTTGTTTGCAACTTCCTCAAGAGAATTGAGGAGGAAGAGACCATCGCCACGGGCGTAGGCTTCAGACCATACTCGCCCATCTTCCTAAGCAAGACCAGTGCTGCCCTGCTGTGTATGCTTGTAGAGGAACATTTGTACACGCCAAAGCAAGTAAGCAGCCTGTGGCCAGGCTTTGATCCTCCCAGCAATTGCTTGGCCTCCCAGTCCACGCATGCTGCTTGCTGTGAGCCTTTCAGGCCACATGGCAGTGGCGTGGGAAGGGAAGCACTCCTCTGGGGAAGCTGGGAACATTGCTCCCTCTGGCAGCATTCCAAGTCTCCCCGTGCCTTCTCCAGGTGCCTGCCATGGTGAGCTACATCCACCAGTGGCTCATGGCCAATGATTCTGCTGAGCACAGGCTGGACAAGACCCTGCTGGATCTCACCCAAGCACAGCCAAATGACGCAGTCATGACACTCCTGCGTGTGGCCCCGTCCTGTGACAGGTATGGGGCCCACCTGCCCACAGGGCTCAGGCCTCCCCAGCCCATCACCCTGCACAGCCTGCCCCAGGTGTCGGAGCGACAGAGAGTTCCAGGGCCTGCTGGATGCTCCCTTTGCCAGCCCGGCCACGTCAGCCCCTGAGCCTGCTGCCATGCTCCCTTGCTGCCTCTCAGGGCTCTGTCCCCACAGGCCTGGGCTGTCGGGGGCAGCTGCAGGCAGGGGGGCAGTGGGCACAGGCAGAAATGGCAGCCGGCTGAGCTGCCCCCGGTGCTGTGTCTGAGACCCCCCTGAGACAGAGCTCTAACCCCACAGAGCTGCCGTGGCCATGTGGAAGACCATCATGGGCTCAGCCAGGACTGCGGAGCTGGCGCAGCTGATCCTCCTGGATGTGCTGGGGAGCTGGCCAGAGTACAGCAGCTGCACCTCCGATGGGGACGAAACGGGTGTCTTTGCCCTGGCTGTGAGTTTCTGCAACTGGCCTTTGCAGGCCCCAAGGCTGCCTCTCCAGCAGCTCTCCATCCTCCTTCCCCCGCTGCATCTCCCTGCCTCAGGCGCTGGCCTGAAACCTGGCCCAGGGGCGGCCTCAGGCCCACCAGGCCCCGTGCTCCCCCTGCCATGGTCTCTCCTGGCCTCTCCCTGCCACGCTCGCGCCCTGCCACGCACACACCTCGGCGCTGAGCGCTGTCTCGGGGGGCTTTGTCCTTTGCAGGCAACTGTGGTGATGTGGAAGATCCTCCAGGTGCCCTGTCTCCCACGGATCTTGAAGGTGTATTTCCCCCGCCTATTGGTGCATCTGCTGTTCCAAGTGTTCTTCAGCACTCTGGATATGCCAGAGGAGGTCGACACCTTCTGGAAGGGATGCCAGGAAGAGCACGGCCTTGCCACCAGCCCCAACAGGTGCTCCATCCCACTCCTCCTGTCCCCGCCACGTGGCCTGCCAAGGAGCCAGTGCTGCCAGCGTGACCTGGGCTTTGCTGTGCACACAGGTTTGCTGTGCGCACCCTGAAGTCCCTGCTCTGCCTTCTCCGCTGCGAGGATGTGGTGGTGGCAATGGAGCGCAGGTGTGCCTGGGACACGCTGCTCTCTCTTGACACTCACCACTTTGCCGTGGCTCTGCTTGCCAGGTGAGACCCCCTTCTCCCCACTGCCTCTGACATTGCTGCTCTGTGCCCAGGTGCCCCACAAAGTGTCCGTGGTGGCCATGGGTCAGAGGGCCTTGTCACTGAGGGATGGCCAAGCAGACTGGAAAAGGCTGGCAACAGGAGGGTGCCCATGAGCAACCAACTGCCAAATGGCCCACGTCCCCTTGCTGGAAGGGTGCTGGGGAAAGATGAGAACTGGGTGAGTCACGCCTGGGAGAGGTTTGCCCCACTGCATCAGGGTCTTGTTTCCTTTTCCCCCTCTTCAGAGAAATTCGCCGCTTAGCCATCCACTTTTGTTCCGCGGTTGCATTCTACCTGCTCGCCCTGCTCGGCAAAGAGATGCCATACTGGGATTTCCCTGCCCTGGCATTCCTTGTGGAGGTGAGCCTCAAGGCCAGCGCTGCCTGGCTGAGCAGCCTCCCAGCCCTCTGGCCTCTCGCAGCCACAGCTGCCAGGACAGTGCCCGTGCCCTGTGCTGCTGCCTGGGCCCGGCCCTGTGCGCTGCTGGGCTCCTGCTGGCCGGCTCCCCTGTCTGTCACTGCCCTGTGCCTTTCAGGTCCTCGAGTGCCTGGACTTGAGGGAATGCAGTGACAGTGTTCTGGAGATCCTGGCACAGAACCTGCAGAGCGAGCACATGGCCAGGCGTTACTTGGCACTCCGAGGCCTCGTAGTGCTGGGCAAGAATCCCTTGATGGTGAGAAGGGGGCAGTGGCTGAAGCTGTGCAGGCAGCGTGGGGCTGGGCAACGCAGTCGCTTGGCCTTGCCTGGGCTTCGGCCGCTGGGGCAGCTGCTCCCAGCTCTCCTGCTTCCCGCTTCAGCTGCCCCAGTGCTTCGGGACAGGCCTTTGGCCTCTGGGCCCTGCGGCAGCAGGGCGGCCTTTCATAAAGTCGTGTTCCGCACAGGCTGAAAAAATGCAGAGCCTGACTGGAAGTCTTGTGGAGCTTCTGGAGGAAAATGACAGCGACATGATCAGGATGAGCACTCTTCTACTCAGATATTTGCTCCTGGATAATGGTGCTCCAATAGCCACCCCCATCGCCCTGCAGCTGGCTGAGGCGCTCCTGCCACTCTTTGACAGCGTAAGGCTCTGTGCCCACAGCCACAGCCACTGGCTGCTGCCCGGGCCCCTTGGTGCCCTGTGCAGATGCCTGCCTGTGCCCTGGGGGGCCTGAAGCAGCTGATGCTCAGGTCTTTTGCCCTTTCCTTTCATCCAGGATGATATCCAGGTGCAGCTGAGCTCCATGGCTCTCTTTCAAGAGATGCTGGACTTATTAAGAGAAGAGGGAAGAAAGGCCCTCAAGTCCCACGTGCGCCAGAGCCTGCTCCCTCTCTACTTCCACTGCCACGATGAGAATCAGATTGTTGCTGAGGTGAGCACTTGTGGCCAGCTGCTGTCCCCCTGGCAGGGGCTTGGGCTGCCTCCTGCCCTGGCACCTTGTGGGCTGCAGCCTCCTCCAGCCTGTGCCACTGGGATGCTCCTGTGCCCTGGACTGTGGGGCCATCTGTGCATCTCTGTCCCTCTCCAGGCCTCCCGGGAAATGCTGCATTCCTCAGCCAGATTCCTGAAGAGGAGGGATATAGAACAAATGCTGCACGTGGATCAGAGCTTTGGGGAGTGCCTGGTAAGGACAGCAGAGACCCCCCAGCCTCAGCATGGCCAAGGGCCCTGAGGGCGGTGCTCAGTGTGCGGGGCTAACGGCTGTGCCCGCTGCTGCAGCCAGAGGCCGGGCGGGCTCTTCTCCAGGCTCCCGTGGGCCCGAGTCGGATGCTCATGGAGCCCCGGCCCGGCGGGGCTGCGGGGCGGCACCGCGGCTCCCCGGGCAGCAGCCGGCCCTCTGCCCCTCCCCTCGGGAGCCCCTGGCCAGCGGCTGCTGGCCGCGCCTCAGGGCTGTGCGGGCAGGCGACGCCGGCTATGGGCGCACGCAGCGCCCGGCCCAGGGGCTGAGCCCGCGCCAACCCTTCCCTCCTGCCGCCCTCTGCAGCTGGCAGAGGACAGGAGCCGAGCGGCCGAGCACCTGCGCCGGGCACTGCACTACCTGCAGAGCCCACAGGAGTCCCTGCGAGAGGCGGCCGTCCGGTTCATGGGTGAGTCCCGAGCCCGGGCTCCTCCCCGGCCCGCCGCAGCTCGGCCTCGGCCCCGCCTGCTGCCCCGTCAGCGCCAGCCGCGCCCGGCGCCGTGGAGCCCCGCCTGGCCTGGGCGTTGCTGCTGCCGCCCTCTGGCAGGCGTGCCCTGGGGCGGCAGCGTGCGGCAAGGGCCGGGCTGAGCCCTGCCGGGCCAGCAGCCCGTGTGGCCACAGCGCCGGCAGCGCCGCTGGCAGGGAGCTGTGCCGCTGGGGCCTTGACAGGCTCTGTGTTCACAGGCATGGCCGGGCGGCACCTGAGGGGGCAGCAGCAAGAGCTCCAGCTGATCTGCACTGGTGAGTGAGTGAGGGCAGCGGGCTGACCGCGGGGGCCGGAGGGGGCAGCTGCAAGCCCTGCCCCGGCTGCGGAGGGATCTGCACCCGTGGGCAGAGCACACAGCCATATCAGGGCTACGTGTGCCATTCGTGGCCAGCAACCTCGGGCTGATCCCCTTGCTCCCTGCTCCCTGCGGGCCATGGCAAGAGACGACCGGGACGGCCCTGGCAGGGGGCTCTCCTCGGCTCCCTGCATATGTGGGATCTGACCTTGCCTCTGTTCCTCCCTCTTGCAGCCCTTGAAGAAATGGCATATGACAGCAGCCCTGCAATCAGAAATGCCGCCATTGAATCTTGTTTAGTTCTCCGAGCCGTACAGAGAGCGCCCTACTCCCCGTGGCATAAGCTGCGAGATCGATTCCGCAGCGCATGGAGGAAACGGCCTCGTCTGTGCGGCACTGCCTTGCTGTGCTGCTGGAGCTCTGCAGAGAGATGATCTGGGGCCATTTAAGCCAGCAGGAATTTTCTTTTTCTTCTTTAAGATTTCTGTGTTTGCATTTTCCTTGTTGGGTATGTAAATATAAAATATCTTACAGTACACAGAGTCCCAGGATCTTTCTTTCCTGCGCAACGTCTGTAGGGCATAAGAGAAGAGGGGGAAAAGGTTGCTTGTACTCAGCCAGCTGCCCAGGCGTGCAGGGTTGCAGGGAAAATGGCCAGGAGCCTTTTGGCCTTTGGTGGTTCTGCTGAAGCCTTTGTGCTGCCCACAGAGCGGCTGGGCAGGGGCCGGAGCTGCGGGGATCCCTGCCAGAGCGGTGCCTGGCGATGGCCACAAGCCCTGTGCCGGACAGGAAGGGCCATCTGTGTCCTCCTGCCCGTCTGCAGCTGGCTGCAGCGCTGAGGGCTCCCAGGTGCCTCTGGATGGGGCTCCTCTGGAGCTGCTGTGGGGCTGCGGGGCTGCTGCCGGCAAGCTTGGCCAGGCTGGGGGAGACCCTGAGGGGCAGAGGCACTGCTAAGCCCTGAGCAATTGGCTGGCAGAGGCCATAAGCAGCCCCCTGGCAGCCGCCTTGATCCCGACAGCCGGCTGCTCTGGCGCTTCCACGTCGGTGACCGGTTGGAGGGACGCCCTGGAATCAGGCGTGGAACCCTGGTCCTGGCCTTTCAGGGCCGTGAGGCCAGCTGTTGTGGGGCTCGGGGGGTGCCCTCCCTGTGCTCCAGACTGGAGCGCCCTGCCCCTCAGCCTTAGGCATTGAGCTCCACTGTCTGATATCCAAGTCTTGCTCCTGTTGCTGTGGGGGAGGCCGAGCTCTGTGGCTTTAGGCCCCATGGAGCCAGAAGAGCAGCAGCTTTGAGCCCACAGGGGCCACAGGAAGGCCCTCTTGGACCACGGACATTCCTGTCCTGCCCAGGCCAGGGACACATGAGAGTGCAGCGGGCACCTTCAGGGTGCCACGCTGGCTTTGCACTGGGCCACCTCCCTGTGCTGCGCACGGCTGGCTCTTTGCTTTGCTGCTCTCGGCCTTGTGTCGTCGTACTCCTCTGGCTGCCTGCAGCCAGGGGCAGCCCTATCAGGAGGGTGAAAGGCCCCGTCTCCAACATCTCAAGAGGGAAATGGAGCTCTCCCGGCCCTCAGCCCACGCTGTAAGCAGAGCAGAGCCTTTTCCCCAGCCCCGTTGGCTTTCTGCCTGCTTCTGGCCCCTGGCCACCATGACCCACTGCACTCGCTCTGAGTCACCTACAGCATGCCTGGTGCCTCTTGATTTGCTGACCCTGGCATGTGAGGCTCACTGAGGGAAAGGTGGCTGTCCCAATGCTGAGGGCACACGTGGCTCACTGAGCAGACTTGAGGCTTCCCCAGCAGCTTGCAGGTGCCTTATGTGTCATGTTACCGTGCTTGTGCTCCTGTCTGTTCCTGTCCCTCTTCTCACCCTCACCCAACCCGCACCCTCTGACCTACCTTCAATAAATCCTGTTGCATCAGACACGGTGTCAAGAGCCCTCCTTCGGCTGCCGGTCGAGCGCACGTTACAGCCTCTGGGCCTGGGAGCAAGGTGGGCTGGGGGAGCTGGTCTCTCAGACCAAGAGGGAACGGCTCTCGACAGCACCTGCCCGTGGACATTCCCCGCACCAAATAAAATCATCTCCAAGTTTAGCTAGTAAGCTAGTAAGGTATAAACCACTAATTGCCTGGAAATCTGGCACTAGTCTCTGAGTTCCATTAGGTTTCTTTATTGCTGATCTAGCAGTATTAAATTTTGACTGCCGTTCTTCCAATAGTCCTGATGTCAGGGATTTAATTGACTGTTGGCTCTATTCCTTTCCTAGCTTCTAATCGTCAAGGGTATTGCTTTCTGACTACTGCCCTAACTCTTGTCTGTAGCTCAATTCTCATAGGGTCTACTCGTTTTGATTTTCCTGGCCTATCAGTATCCCATACTCTTGGGTACACCTGATTCAATACTTGCTCTAACTAGTTCTTCTTGTTTGTTGGTCTGGTGTCAATTGTCAGTCCTACTGCTAAAACCGCTCATTTGTCTTCAGGTACCTTCCATTGAAGTTTTCTTTTTCTGAACGGAATTGTTGCTTCCAAATTTTCAAGCAAATCCCTGCATAGGACAGATTTGGGTGAGTTTGGCAAATAAAGAAACTGATGTATTCCCATTTTCTTCTTGATTTTACATCAAAATGGTCTCAGGAAGAATGCATTTTCTGGCTGCCCTACAGTTGCTCCTATTGCTTGAAGATAGTTTTCACTTTGAGGTATCAGTGCTTGATTCAAGAGTGAAAATGTGTCTCCACTATTTCTTAAAATTTCAACTTCCTCATCATTCTTTAGCTGTATTTTAAACAGTGGCCTGCTAGGGTAAGAATTGCCAGTCTCGGTCATTTCTTATCGTCTAGAGTGGCTGCAAGAGTTTTGTGGACTTTGTCTGCTAACTCTGGGCACTGGCCCTATTTCCAGGGTCCTGATTTCTTACAAGATGCACATTGATTTGACCCCAGCTTGGTCTGTGGCTGCTTTGAACCTCCTCTGCCTCTGCTATTTTCGCCCTTGCCTCTGCTTCAACCCCGCCTACATCCGTCCTCTCCCTGGTGCTGATCCAGAGCTGCCACCATGGCTGCAGGGAGCTCTTTTTCCCTCTCCTGACTATCGTGCACTTTCTACTTTTGATGTAGTGTCTAAAAGCTTGCGTGACTGCTCAATGTGTTCTTCGAACACTTCTCAAACTCAGACGGGCTTGGTGCTGTGACCATTTCCCTGGGGTGTTCCAGTTTGTGTTTATTTATCAGTTATCGTAGAATGGTTTGTTTTCATGTACCCCGTATTTTCCCCAATTTGGTTTACCCCTAGGTTCTGCCCTCCCTCAAAGCTGTCCCGCATGCCATTCCCCACTCTTTGTTCCAGCTCCTTCCCTGCCTCTCAAGATAATCCAGCTCTTTATTCCTGAACCTTCCCTGTCACTTTTGCCTTGGACACATCCCTGACTGCACCACCCCTTTGGAATTCCTCTATTGCTGGAAGCCCCACTGGCCCATGTGAGCTACCCTCTCCTCCCATCTGTCCTAATTAGTCCCAAGCAACCGATGGAATGCCCTCGCTCCTCCCCTGCAGATTCCTTCTTGCTCAATCGTTTGTATCCACCCCCTGAGTTGTACCCCGATAAAACCCCGTGCACAGAAGTGCTGGCGGCTCTTTGCTGCTGAATCCTTCCCTTGGAATAAACCTTGGCCTGTGGAACCTCACAATCGAGGGGCCTCCTCCTTCTCTTTGGCCTGCTCCGTGCTGCAGTTAGTGGATCCTGAACCACTGAGCAGTGGCTCACCAGGGTCAGCCGCGGGCAGGACCCACGCCTTGGCCGTTCCCCACTCCCGGCGCAGCCGCCGCAGTTTTCCCAAGAGCCAGCCCGGGCTCCGCTGGGCTGCGTCAATGGGGAACCCGTCCCAGTGCCCGACTGTGCTCTGGGTGAAAAACCTTTATCTGATAAGGAAATGAAACTTGCCCTGTCCCAGCTCCCTGCCCTTTTCTCCAGTCCTATCACTGGTCCCAACAGTGACGAGAGCTGCAGCAGCCCCTCTGATTCCTCTCAGGAGGATGTTGAAGACCACAATGACGCCCTTTACCCTCCTCCAGGCTGAACAAAGTGGCTTCAGCTGCATCTAGGGCTTCCCCTCCAGGCCACACTCCATCCTTGCAGTCCTCCTTTGCATTCTGGCTAATGGTTTCATATCTTTTGATATTGTACTGCCCAAAAGTGCGCCCGTCTGCTTCCAGCGCTTCTCTTGGCTGCTGCTTCAGGGTGTGGGCACCATCATCAGAGACACAGAAGAGCTTCTCCTCCCAGAGTTGTCCTTATCCTCCGCACTTCCACGTCTCTGCCTTGATGTTCACTGGGGAACTTGCCACTTTGTGGCCGCTCATTGCTGTGCTCAGCAGGGACACAGTTTTGTTTGGACACGAGCTGCCAGAGCAAGACATGCAGCAACTGAAGCTGAGAATAGCAGAGGCTGGGCAGATGCCGTTTTTTCCAGAATGTGGGAAAGAGAGTGAGAAAAGCACAAGGAAATTTCAGGCTGTTAACTCTGCAATCTAATTGCCCTGGGAAACTCAGCAATGGATGGTGCTCTGGTGCTACTGCCAATGCCTTCCATGAGAAAAATTCATTTTAGGAAGGAGCAACATCATCTGACAGAGACCAAGTGTGCCAGCAGTTGCTCCAGGTGCTCCTGCCATCAGCCCCTGCAGGAAAGAGGCACAGCCCCCAAGGCACGTGGCCTTTGGCTCCTTCTGGCACAGAAGCCCCCCGGGGGCACAGGTCTCAGGGGCAGGAGACAGGCGCCAGCGCTGCCAGGGCTCGGGGGGTGGCAGGTCTGCTTGGCCAGGGACTCTGCCACACCTGCTGATGTCAGCGCTCTCCGGGCCCCAGGCCTCAGAGCAGCATTGGTGCCCGGGCCCACACGTTCCTTGTGCGTGTCACACCGGCGGCTTTAGGACGGCCACCAGCCGGGACGTGTCCCAAGGAGGCCATGCCAGCTTCCCTGCAAGGCCCGGTGCCCTTCCCAGAACGGCTGCGTCGGCAGCGCTGGGAGCTCCTTCTGCTGCCCTGAGCCCGCAGAGCATGGCAGCGTTTGCTGATGCTCTGAGCCCTTCTTAAAGGTCCTGTCGGCCTGGCTTAGACTCCTGGGGCCAGCCATTCCTTCCAAACTGGGCCACTTTGGGTGCGCTGGGCGTGGCCCCAGGGCAAGCGGCAGTGCGTGTGCAAGGGCCCTTGGTGACACGGTGCCACACAGGCACTGTGACGTGGAACGGGTGCCCAAGGGCTCTTTGTGACACAGGGTGACATAGGAGTTGCAGGTGACAAGAGCACGCCACAGTGCTCAGAGCACGCGACGGGACAGGACGGGACAGAGCGGTGCCGTGAGGAGCCCCCGCACAGCGCGCTCGTTCGCGTCCCACCCGGAGCTTTTCTGAAGCCTTGCTCCTGCAGCTGAGCTCGAGGGCAGACCACAGGACTTGCTGACCCGTGGTCTCCCTGAGGCTTCTCTTCTGCAGGTGCCCTTGAGGCCATATCATAGTCCTTGTCAGGAGTCCCCTGTCCTTGTGGCAGGAGGAGCCCTTGAGACCGAGTGCAGGACTTGCTGTCCTGTAGCCTTCCTGAGGCTTCTTACTTGAAGGTGCCTTCCAGGCACCACTGCAGCACTTGGTGACTTGGAGCTCTTCCAAGGCAACTCTGCTGCACATAGGCACAAATCCAGGCAGAGACATGGAGCAGAGACACCCGGCAGTGCCCGAGCTGGCCTGGGTGGAGGAGGTGGACGAAGGCCCTGGAGCTGCCCCGGCACAGCAGACTGAAGAGGTGGTGCCGTTCCAGCCACCGCAGGAGGGTGAGTGGCAGAGCTGGGCCACAGGACTGGTGCCTGCTGCCAGCTTGGACCCCATGCCGTGCCGTGCCGTGCCATGCTATCCCCTGGGGACATGCCCACGGACAGGACGGAAGAGGGGCCGGGCAGACACCCCGCAGTGGCCGTGCTCCATCCCCTGGGGCATCCCGGGGCTCTCTCTGCCTGGGGATGGCAGGGCTGGGCCGTGTTGTCCGGCCTCTCCCGCAGCCCCTCATCTCTGGCTGCGCTCGCTCTTTGCCAGATGCAGCCCTGGAGCGCACACAAGAGCAGGAGTCCAGCCGTGGCCGCTTCCGCAGAACAGCGCAGGTACCTGCAGCCACCCCCACCTGGGCTGGGCCTGCTGTCCCTGCTCAGCCCAGCACCGTGTGTGCAGCACTGCATGCAACATCCCCGGCTTCCTGCCCTTCTCCTACAGTTTGTTTGCAACTTCCTCAAGAGAATTGAGGAGGAAGAGACCATCGCCACGGGCGTAGGCTTCAGACCATACTCGCCCATCTTCCTAAGCAAGACCAGTGCTGCCCTGCTGTGTATGCTTGTAGAGGAACATTTGTACACGCCAAAGCAAGTAAGCAGCCTGTGGCCAGGCTTTGATCCTCCCAGCAATTGCTTGGCCTCCCAGTCCACGCATGCTGCTTGCTGTGAGCCTTTCAGGCCACATGGCAGTGGCGTGGGAAGGGAAGCACTCCTCTGGGGAAGCTGGGAACATTGCTCCCTCTGGCAGCATTCCAAGTCTCCCCGTGCCTTCTCCAGGTGCCTGCCATGGTGAGCTACATCCACCAGTGGCTCATGGCCAATGATTCTGCTGAGCACAGGCTGGACAAGACCCTGCTGGATCTCACCCAAGCACAGCCAAATGACGCAGTCATGACGCTCCTGCGTGTGGCCCCGTCCTGTGACAGGTATGGGGCCCACCTGCCCACAGGGCTCAGGCCTCCCCAGCCCATCACCCTGCACAGCCTGCCCCAGGTGTCGGAGCGACAGAGAGTTCCAGGGCCCTCTGGATGCTCCCTTTGCCAGCCCGGCCACGTCAGCCCCTGAGCCTGCTGCCATGCTCCCTTGCTGCCTCTCAGGGCTCTGTCCCCACAGGCCTGGGCTGTCGGGAGCAGCTGCAGGCAGGGGGGCAGTGGGCACAGGCAGAAATGGCAGCCGGCTCAGCTGCCCCCGGTGCTGTGTCTGAGACCCCCCTGAGACAGAGCTCTAACCCCACAGAGCTGCCGTGGCCATGTGGAAGACCATCATGGGCTCAGCCAGGACTGCGGAGCTGGCGCAGCTGATCCTCCTGGATGTGCTGGGGAGCTGGCCAGAGTACAGCAGCTGCACCTCCGATGGGGACGAAACGGGTGTCTTTGCCCTGGCTGTGAGTTTCTGCAACTGGCCTTTGCAGGCCCCAAGGCTGCCTCTCCATCCTCCTTCCCCCGCTGCATCTCCCTGCCTCAGGCGCTGGCCTGAAACCTGGCCCAGGGGCGGCCTCAGGCCCACCAGGCCCCGTGCTCCCCCTGCCATGGTCTCTCCTGGCCTCTCCCTGCCACGCTCGCGCCCTGCCACGCACACACCTCGGCGCTGAGCGCTGTCTCGGGGGGCTTTGTCCTTTGCAGGCAACTGTGGTGATGTGGAAGATCCTCCAGGTGCCCTGTCTCCCACGGATCTTGAAGGTGTATTTCCCCCGCCTATTGGTGCATCTGCTGTTCCAAGTGTTCTTCAGCACTCTGGATATGCCAGAGGAGGTCGACACCTTCTGGAAGGGATGCCAGGAAGAGCACGGCCTTGCCACCAGCCCCAACAGGTGCTCCATCCCACTCCTCCTGTCCCCGCCACGTGGCCTGCCAAGGAGCCAGTGCTGCCAGCGTGACCTGGGCTTTGCTGTGCACACAGGTTTGCTGTGCGCACCCTGAAGTCCCTGCTCTGCCTTCTCCGCTGCGAGGATGTGGTGGTGGCAATGGAGCGCAGGTGTGCCTGGGACACGCTGCTCTCTCTTGACACTCACCACTTTGCCGTGGCTCTGCTTGCCAGGTGAGACCCCCTTCTCCCCACTGCCTCTGACATTGCTGCTCTGTGCCCAGGTGCCCCACAAAGTGTCCGTGGTGGCCATGGGTCAGAGGGCCTTGTCACTGAGGGATGGCCAAGCAGACTGGAAAAGGCTGGCAACAGGAGGGTGCCCATGAGCAACCAACTGCCAAATGGCCCACGTCCCCTTGCTGGAAGGGTGCTGGGGAAAGATGAGAACTGGGTGAGTCACGCCTGGGAGAGGTTTGCCCCACTGCATCAGGGTCTTGTTTCCTTTTCCCCCTCTTCAGAGAAATTCGCCGCTTAGCCATCCACTTTTGTTCCGCGGTTGCATTCTACCTGCTCGCCCTGCTCGGCAAAGAGATGCCATACTGGGATTTCCCTGCCCTGGCATTCCTTGTGGAGGTGAGCCTCAAGGCCAGCGCTGCCTGGCTGAGCAGCCTCCCAGCCCTCTGGCCTCTCGCAGCCACAGCTGCCAGGACAGTGCCCGTGCCCTGTGCTGCTGCCTGGGCCCGGCCCTGTGCGCTGCTGGGCTCCTGCCGGCCGGCTCCCCTGTCTGTCACTGCCCTGTGCCTTTCAGGTCCTCGAGTGCCTGGACTTGAGGGAATGCAGTGACAGTGTTCTGGAGATCCTGGCACAGAACCTGCAGAGCGAGCACATGGCCAGGCGTTACTTGGCACTCCGAGGCCTCGTAGTGCTGGGCAAGAATCCCTTGATGGTGAGAAGGGGGCAGTGGCTGAAGCCGTGCAGGCAGCGTGGGGCTGGGCAACGCAGTCGCTTGGCCTTGCCTGGGCTTCGGCCGCTGGGGCAGCTGCTCCCAGCTCTCCTGCTTCCCGCTTCAGCTGCCCCAGTGCTTCGGGACAGGCCTTTGGCCTCTGGGCCCTGCGGCAGCAGGGCGGCCTTTCATAAAGTCGTGTTCCGCACAGGCTGAAAAAATGCAGAGCCTGACTGGAAGTCTTGTGGAGCTTCTGGAGGAAAATGACAGCGACATGATCAGGATGAGCACTCTTCTACTCAGATATTTGCTCCTGGATAATGGTGCTCCAATAGCCACCCCCATCGCCCTGCAGCTGGCTGAGGCGCTCCTGCCACTCTTTGACAGCGTAAGGCTCTGTGCCCACAGCCACAGCCACTGGCTGCTGCCCGGGCCCCTTGGTGCCCTGTGCAGATGCCTGCCTGTGCCCTGGGGGGCCTGAAGCAGCTGATGCTCAGGTCTTTTGCCCTTTCCTTTCATCCAGGATGATATCCAGGTGCAGCTGAGCTCCATGGCTCTCTTTCAAGAGATGCTGGACTTATTAAGAGAAGAGGGAAGAAAGGCCCTCAAGTCCCACGTGCGCCAGAGCCTGCTCCCTCTCTACTTCCACTGCCACGATGAGAATCAGATTGTTGCTGAGGTGAGCACTTGTGGCCAGCTGCTGTCCCCCTGGCAGGGGCTTGGGCTGCCTCCTGCCCTGGCACCTTGTGGGCTGCAGCCTCCTCCAGCCTGTGCCACTGGGATGCTCCTGTGCCCTGGACTGTGGGGCCATCTGTGCATCTCTGTCCCTCTCCAGGCCTCCCGGGAAATGCTGCATTCCTCAGCCAGATTCCTGAAGAGGAGGGATATAGAACAAATGCTGCACGTGGATCAGAGCTTTGGGGAGTGCCTGGTAAGGACAGCAGAGACCCCCCAGCCTCAGCATGGCCAAGGGCCCTGAGGGCGGTGCTCAGTGTGCGGGGCTAACGGCTGTGCCCGCTGCTGCAGCCAGAGGCCGGGCGGGCTCTTCTCCAGGCTCCCGTGGGCCCGAGTCGGGTGCTCATGGAGCCCCGGCCCGGCGGGGCTGCGGGGCGGCACCGCGGCTCCCCGGGCAGCAGCCGGCCCTCTGCCCCTCCCCTCGGGAGCCCCTGGCCAGCGGCTGCTGGCCGCGCCTCAGGGCTGTGCGGGCAGGCGACGCCGGCTATGGGCGCACGCAGCGCCCGGCCCAGGGGCTGAGCCCGCGCCAACCCTTCCCTCCTGCCGCTCTCTGCAGCTGGCAGAGGACAGGAGCCGAGCGGCCGAGCACCTGCGCCGGGCACTGCACTACCTGCAGAGCCCACAGGAGTCCCTGCGAGAGGCGGCCGTCCGGTTCATGGGTGAGTCCCGAGCCCGGGCTCCTCCCCGGCCCGCCGCAGCTCGGCCTCGGCCCCGCCTGCTGCCCCGTCAGCGCCAGCCGCGCCCGGCGCCGTGGAGCCCCGCCTGGCCTGGGCGTTGCTGCTGCCGCCCTCTGGCAGGCGTGCCCTGGGGCGGCAGCGTGCGGCAAGGGCCGGGCTGAGCCCTGCCGGGCCAGCAGCCCGTGTGGCCACAGCGCCGGCAGCGCCGCTGGCAGGGAGCTGTGCCGCTGGGGCCTTGACAGGCTCTGTGTTCACAGGCATGGCCGGGCGGCACCTGAGGGGGCAGCAGCAAGAGCTCCAGCTGATCTGCACTGGTGAGTGAGTGAGGGCAGCGGGCTGACCGCGGGGGCCGGAGGGGGCAGCTGCAAGCCCTGCCCCGGCTGCGGAGGGATCTGCACCCGTGGGCAGAGCACACAGCCATATCAGGGCTACGTGTGCCATTCGTGGCCAGCAACTTCGGGCTGATCCCCTTGCTCCCTGCTCCCTGCGGGCCATGGCAAGAGACGACCGGGACGGCCCTGGCAGGGGGCTCTCCTCGGCTCCCTGCATATGTGGGATCTGATCTTGCCTCTGTTCCTCCCTCTTGCAGCCCTTGAAGAAATGGCATATGACAGCAGCCCTGCAATCAGAAATGCCGCCATTGAATCTTGTTTAGTTCTCCGAGCCGTACAGAGAGCGCCCTACTCCCCGTGGCATAAGCTGCGAGATCGATTCCGCAGCGCATGGAGGAAACGGCCTCGTCTGTGCGGCACTGCCTTGCTGTGCTGCTGGAGCTCTGCAGAGAGATGATCTGGGGCCATTTAAGCCAGCAGGAATTTTCTTTTTCTTCTTTAAGATTTTTGTGTTTGCATTTTCCTTGTTGGGTATGTAAATATAAAATATCTTACAGTGCACAGAGTCCCAGGATCTTTCTTTCCTGCGCAACGTCTGTAGGGCATAAGAGAAGAGGGGGAAAAGGTTGCTTGTACTCAGCCAGCTGCCCAGGCGTGCAGGGTTGCAGGGAAAATGGCCAGGAGCCTTTTGGCCTTTGGTGGTTCTGCTGAAGCCTTTGTGCTGCCCACAGAGCGGCTGGGCAGGGGCCGGAGCTGCGGGGATCCCTGCCAGAGCGGTGCCTGGCGATGGCCACAAGCCCTGTGCCGGACAGGAAGGGCCATCTGTGTCCTCCTGCCCGTCTGCAGCTGGCTGCAGCGCTGAGGGCTCCCAGGTGCCTCTGGATGGGGCTCCTCTGGAGCTGCTGTGGGGCTGCGGGGCTGCTGCCGGCAAGCTTGGCCAGGCTGGGGGAGACCCTGAGGGGCAGAGGCACTGCTAAGCCCTGAGCAATTGGCTGGCAGAGGCCATAAGCAGCCCCCTGGCAGCCGCCTTGATCCCGACAGCCGGCTGCTCTGGCGCTTCCAGGTCGGTGACCGGTTGGAGGGACGCCCTGGAATCAGGCGTGGAACCCTGGTCCTGGCCTTTCAGGGCCGTGAGGCCAGCTGTTGTGGGGCTCGGGGGGTGCCCTCCCTGTGCTCCAGACTGGAGCGCCCCGCCCCTCAGCCTTAGGCATTGAGCTCCACTGTCTGATATCCAAGTCTTGTTCCTGTTGCTGTGGGGGAGGCCGAGCTCTGTGGCTTTAGGCCCCATGGAGCCAGAAGAGCAGCAGCTTTGAGCCCACAGGGGCCACAGAAAGGCCCTCTTGGACCACGGACATTCCTGTCCTGCCCAGGCCAGGGACACATGAGAGTGCAGCGGGCACCTTCAGGGTGCCACGCTGGCTTTGCACTGGGCCACCTCCCTGTGCTGCGCACGGCTGGCTCTTTGCTTTGCTGCTCTCGGCCTTGTGTCGTCGTACTCCTCTGGCTGCCTGCAGCCAGGGGCAGCCCTATCAGGAGGGTGAAAGGCCCCGTCTCCAACATCTCAAGAGGGAAATGGAGCTCTCCCGGCCCTCAGCCCACGCTGTAAGCAGAGCAGAGCCTTTTCCCCAGCCCCGTTGGCTTTCTGCCTGCTTCTGGCCCCTGGCCACCATGACCCACTGCACTCGCTCTGAGTCACCTACAGTATGCCTGGTGCCTCTTGATTTGCTGACCCTGGCATGTGAGGCTCACTGAGGGAAAGGTGGCTGTCCCAATGCTGAGGGCACACGTGGCTCACTGAGCAGACTTGAGGCTTCCCCAGCAGCTTGCAGGTGCCTTATGTGTCATGTTACCGTGCTTGTGCTCCTGTCTGTTCCTGTCCCTCTTCTCACCCTCACCCAACCCGCACCCTCTGACCTACCTTCAATAAATCCTGTTGCATCAGACACGGTGTCAAGAGCCCTCCTTCGGCTGCCGGTCGAGCGCACGTTACAGCCTCTGGGCCTGGGAGCAAGGTGGGCTGGGGGAGCTGGTCTCTCAGACCAAGAGGGAACGGCTCTCGACAGCACCTGCCCGTGGACATTCCCCGCACCAAATAAAATCATCTCCAAGTTTAGCTAGTAAGCTAGTAAGGTATAAACCACTAATTGCCTGGAAATCTGGCACTAGTCTCTGAGTTCCATTAGGTTTCTTTATTGCTGATCTAGCAGTATTAAATTTTGACTGCCGTTCTTCCAATAGTCCTGATGTCAGGGATTTAATTGACTGTTGGCTCTATTCCTTTCCTAGCTTCTAATCGTCAAGGGTATTGCTTTCTGACTACTGCCCTAACTCTTGTCTGTAGCTCAATTCTCATAGGGTCTGCTCGTTTTGATTTTCCTGGCCTATCAGTATCCCATACTCTTGGGTACACCTGATTCAATACTTGCTCTAACTAGTTCTTCTTGTTTGTTGGTCTGGTGTCAATTGTCAGTCCTACTGCTAAAACGGCTCATTTGTCTTCAGGTACCTTCCATTGAAGTTTTCTTTTTCTGAACGGAATTGTTGCTTCCAAATTTTCAAGCAAATCCCTGCATAGGACAGATTTGGGTGAGTTTGGCAAATAAAGAAACTGATGTATTCCCATTTTCTTCTTGATTTTACATCAAAATGGTCTCAGGAAGAATGCATTTTCTGGCTGCCCTACAGTTGCTCCTATTGCTTGAAGATAGTTTTCACTTTTAGGTATCAGTGCTTGATTCAAGAGTGAAAATGTGTCTCCACTATTTCTTAAAATTTCAACTTCTTCATCATTCTTTAGCTGTATTTTAAACAGTGGCCTGCTAGGGTAAGAATTGCCAGTCTCGGTCATTTCTTATCGTCTAGAGTGGCTGCAAGAGTTTTGTGGACTTTGTCTGCTAACTCTGGGCACTGGCCCTATTTCCAGGGTCCTGATTTCTTACAAGATGCACATTGATTTGACCCCAGCTTGGTCTGTGGCTGCTTTGAACCTCCTCTGCCTCTGCTATTTTCGCCCTTGCCTCTGCTTCAACCCCGCCTACATCCGTCCTCTCCCTGGTGCTGATCCAGAGCTGCCACCATGGCTGCAGGGAGCTCTTTTTCCCTCTCCTGACTATCGTGCACTTTCTACTTTTGATGTAGTGTCTAAAAGCTTGCGTGACTGCTCAATGTGTTCTTCGAACACTTCTCAAACTCAGACGGGCTTGGTGCTGTGACCATTTCCCTGGGGTGTTCCAGTTTGTGTTTATTTATCAGTTATCGTAGAATGGTTTGTTTTCATGTACCCCGTATTTTCCCCAACTTGGTTTACCCCTAGGTTCTGCCCTCCCTCAAAGCTGTCCCGCATGCCATTCCCCACTCTTTGTTCCAGCTCCTTCCCTGCCTCTCAAGATAATCCAGCTCTTTATTCCTGAACCTTCCCTGTCACTTTTGCCTTGGACACATCCCTGACTGCACCACCCCTTTGGAATTCCTCTATTGCTGGAAGCCCCACTGGCCCATGTGAGCTACCCTCTCCTCCCATCTGTCCTAATTAGTCCCAAGCAACCGATGGAATGCCCTCGCTCCTCCCCTGCAGATTCCTTCTTGCTCAATCGTTTGTATCCACCCCCTGAGTTGTACCCCGATAAAACCCCGTGCACAGAAGTGCTGGCGGCTCTTTGCTGCTGAATCCTTCCCTTGGAATAAACCTTGGCCTGTGGAACCTCACAATCGAGGGGCCTCCTCCTTCTCTTTGGCCTGCTCCGTGCTGCAGTTAGTGGATCCTGAACCACTGAGCAGTGGCTCACCAGGGTCAGCCGCGGGCAGGACCCACGCCTTGGCCGTTCCCCACTCCCGGCGCAGCCGCCGCAGTTTTCCCAAGAGCCAGCCCGGGCTCCGCTGGGCTGCGTCAATGGGGAACCCGTCCCAGTGCCCGACTGTGCTCTGGGTGAAAAACCTTTATCTGATAAGGAAATGAAACTTGCCCTGTCCCAGCTCCCTGCCCTTTTCTCCAGTCCTATCACTGGTCCCAACAGTGACGAGAGCTGCAGCAGCCCCTCTGATTCCTCTCAGGAGGATGTTGAAGACCACAATGACGCCCTTTACCCTCCTCCAGGCTGAACAAAGTGGCTTCAGCTGCATCTAGGGCTTCCCCTCCAGGCCACACTCCATCCTTGCAGTCCTCCTTTGCATTCTGGCTAATGGTTTCATATCTTTTGATATTGTACTGCCCAAAAGTGCGCCCGTCTGCTTCCAGCGCTTCTCTTGGCTGCTGCTTCAGGGTGTGGGCACCATCATCAGAGACACAGAAGAGCTTCTCCTCCCAGAGTTGTCCTTATCCTCCGCACTTCCACGTCTCTGCCTTGATGTTCACTGGGGAACTTGCCACTTTGTGGCCGCTCATTGCTGTGCTCAGCAGGGACACAGTTTTGTTTGGACACGAGCTGCCAGAGCAAGACATGCAGCAACTGAAGCTGAGAATAGCAGAGGCTGGGCAGATGCCGTTTTTTCCAGAATGTGGGAAAGAGAGTGAGAAAAGCACAAGGAAATTTCAGGCTGTTAACTCTGCAATCTAATTGCCCTGGGAAACTCAGCAATGGATGGTGCTCTGGTGCTACTGCCAATGCCTTCCATGAGAAAAATTCATTTTAGGAAGGAGCAACATCATCTGACAGAGACCAAGTGTGCCAGCAGTTGCTCCAGGTGCTCCTGCCATCAGCCCCTGCAGGAAAGAGGCACAGCCCCCAAGGCACGTGGCCTTTGGCTCCTTCTGGCACAGAAGCCCCCCGGGGGCACAGGTCTCAGGGGCAGGAGACAGGCGCCAGCGCTGCCAGGGCTCGGGGGGTGGCAGGTCTGCTTGGCCAGGGACTCTGCCACACCTGCTGATGTCAGCGCTCTCCGGGCCCCAGGCCTCAGAGCAGCATTGGTGCCCGGGCCCACACGTTCCTTGTGCGTGTCACACCGGCGGCTTTAGGACGGCCACCAGCCGGGACGTGTCCCAAGGAGGCCGTGCCAGCTTCCCTGCAAGGCCCGGTGCCCTTCCCAGAACGGCTGCGTCGGCAGCGCTGGGAGCTCCTTCTGCTGCCCTGAGCCCGCAGAGCATGGCAGCGTTTGCTGATGCTCTGAGCCCTTCTTAAAGGTCCTGTCGGCCTGGCTTAGACTCCTGGGGCCAGCCATTCCTTCCAAACTGGGCCACTTTGGGTGCGCTGGGCGTGGCCCCAGGGCAAGCGGCAGTGCGTGTGCAAGGGCCCTTGGTGACACGGTGCCACACAGGCACTGTGACGTGGAACGGGTGCCCAAGGGCTCTTTGTGACACAGGGTGACATAGGAGTTGCAGGTGACAAGAGCACGCCACAGTGCTCAGAGCACGCGACGGGACAGGACGGGACAGAGCGGTGCCGTGAGGAGCCCCCGCACAGCGCGCTCGTTCGCGTCCCACCCGGAGCTTTTCTGAAGCCTTGCTCCTGCAGCTGAGCTCGAGGGCAGACCACAGGACTTGCTGACCCGTGGTCTCCCTGAGGCTTCTCTTCTGCAGGTGCCCTTGAGGCCATATCATAGTCCTTGTCAGGAGTCCCCTGTCCTTGTGGCAGGAGGAGCCCTTGAGACCGAGTGCAGGACTTGCTGTCCTGTAGCCTTCCTGAGGCTTCTTACTTGAAGGTGCCTTCCAGGCACCACTGCAGCACTTGGTGACTTGGAGCTCTTCCAAGGCAACTCTGCTGCACATAGGCACAAATCCAGGCAGAGACATGGAGCAGAGACACCCGGCAGTGCCCGAGCTGGCCTGGGTGGAGGAGGTGGACGAAGGCCCTGGAGCTGCCCCGGCACAGCAGACTGAAGAGGTGGTGCCGTTCCAGCCACCGCAGGAGGGTGAGTGGCAGAGCTGGGCCACAGGACTGGTGCCTGCTGCCAGCTTGGACCCCATGCCGTGCCGTGCCGTGCCATGCTATCCCCTGGGGACATGCCCACGGACAGGACGGAAGAGGGGCCGGGCAGACACCCCGCAGTGGCCGTGCTCCATCCCCTGGGGCATCCCGGGGCTCTCTCTGCCTGGGGATGGCAGGGCTGGGCCGTGTTGTCCGGCCTCTCCCGCAGCCCCTCATCTCTGGCTGCGCTCGCTCTTTGCCAGATGCAGCCCTGGAGCGCACACAAGAGCAGGAGTCCAGCCGTGGCCGCTTCCGCAGAACAGCGCAGGTACCTGCAGCCACCCCCACCTGGGCTGGGCCTGCTGTCCCTGCTCAGCCCAGCACCGTGTGTGCAGCACTGCATGCAACATCCCCGGCTTCCTGCCCTTCTCCTACAGTTTGTTTGCAACTTCCTCAAGAGAATTGAGGAGGAAGAGACCATCGCCACGGGCGTAGGCTTCAGACCATACTCGCCCATCTTCCTAAGCAAGACCAGTGCTGCCCTGCTGTGTATGCTTGTAGAGGAACATTTGTACACGCCAAAGCAAGTAAGCAGCCTGTGGCCAGGCTTTGATCCTCCCAGCAATTGCTTGGCCTCCCAGTCCACGCATGCTGCTTGCTGTGAGCCTTTCAGGCCACATGGCAGTGGCGTGGGAAGGGAAGCACTCCTCTGGGGAAGCTGGGAACATTGCTCCCTCTGGCAGCATTCCAAGTCTCCCCGTGCCTTCTCCAGGTGCCTGCCATGGTGAGCTACATCCACCAGTGGCTCATGGCCAATGATTCTGCTGAGCACAGGCTGGACAAGACCCTGCTGGATCTCACCCAAGCACAGCCAAATGACGCAGTCATGACGCTCCTGCGTGTGGCCCCGTCCTGTGACAGGTATGGGGCCCACCTGCCCACAGGGCTCAGGCCTCCCCAGCCCATCACCCTGCACAGCCTGCCCCAGGTGTCGGAGCGACAGAGAGTTCCAGGGCCCTCTGGATGCTCCCTTTGCCAGCCCGGCCACGTCAGCCCCTGAGCCTGCTGCCATGCTCCCTTGCTGCCTCTCAGGGCTCTGTCCCCACAGGCCTGGGCTGTCGGGGGCAGCTGCAGGCAGGGGGGCAGTGGGCACAGGCAGAAATGGCAGCCGGCTCAGCTGCCCCCGGTGCTGTGTCTGAGACCCCCCTGAGACAGAGCTCTAACCCCACAGAGCTGCCGTGGCCATGTGGAAGACCATCATGGGCTCAGCCAGGACTGCGGAGCTGGCGCAGCTGATCCTCCTGGATGTGCTGGGGAGCTGGCCAGAGTACAGCAGCTGCACCTCCGATGGGGACGAAACGGGTGTCTTTGCCCTGGCTGTGAGTTTCTGCAACTGGCCTTTGCAGGCCCCAAGGCTGCCTCTCCAGCAGCTCTCCATCCTCCTTCCCCCGCTGCATCTCCCTGCCTCAGGCGCTGGCCTGAAACCTGGCCCAGGGGCGGCCTCAGGCCCACCAGGCCCCGTGCTCCCCCTGCCATGGTCTCTCCTGGCCTCTCCCTGCCACGCTCGCGCCCTGCCACGCACACACCTCGGCGCTGAGCGCTGTCTCGGGGGGCTTTGTCCTTTGCAGGCAACTGTGGTGATGTGGAAGATCCTCCAGGTGCCCTGTCTCCCACGGATCTTGAAGGTGTATTTCCCCCGCCTATTGGTGCATCTGCTGTTCCAAGTGTTCTTCAGCACTCTGGATATGCCAGAGGAGGTCGACACCTTCTGGAAGGGATGCCAGGAAGAGCACGGCCTTGCCACCAGCCCCAACAGGTGCTCCATCCCACTCCTCCTGTCCCCGCCACGTGGCCTGCCAAGGAGCCAGTGCTGCCAGCGTGACCTGGGCTTTGCTGTGCACACAGGTTTGCTGTGCGCACCCTGAAGTCCCTGCTCTGCCTTCTCCGCTGCGAGGATGTGGTGGTGGCAATGGAGCGCAGGTGTGCCTGGGACACGCTGCTCTCTCTTGACACTCACCACTTTGCCGTGGCTCTGCTTGCCAGGTGAGACCCCCTTCTCCCCACTGCCTCTGACATTGCTGCTCTGTGCCCAGGTGCCCCACAAAGTGTCCGTGGTGGCCATGGGTCAGAGGGCCTTGTCACTGAGGGATGGCCAAGCAGACTGGAAAAGGCTGGCAACAGGAGGGTGCCCATGAGCAACCAACTGCCAAATGGCCCACGTCCCCTTGCTGGAAGGGTGCTGGGGAAAGATGAGAACTGGGTGAGTCACGCCTGGGAGAGGTTTGCCCCACTGCATCAGGGTCTTGTTTCCTTTTCCCCCTCTTCAGAGAAATTCGCCGCTTAGCCATCCACTTTTGTTCCGCGGTTGCATTCTACCTGCTCGCCCTGCTCGGCAAAGAGATGCCATACTGGGATTTCCCTGCCCTGGCATTCCTTGTGGAGGTGAGCCTCAAGGCCAGCGCTGCCTGGCTGAGCAGCCTCCCAGCCCTCTGGCCTCTCGCAGCCACAGCTGCCAGGACAGTGCCCGTGCCCTGTGCTGCTGCCTGGGCCCGGCCCTGTGCGCTGCTGGGCTCCTGCCGGCCGGCTCCCCTGTCTGTCACTGCCCTGTGCCTTTCAGGTCCTCGAGTGCCTGGACTTGAGGGAATGCAGTGACAGTGTTCTGGAGATCCTGGCACAGAACCTGCAGAGCGAGCACATGGCCAGGCGTTACTTGGCACTCCGAGGCCTCGTAGTGCTGGGCAAGAATCCCTTGATGGTGAGAAGGGGGCAGTGGCTGAAGCCGTGCAGGCAGCGTGGGGCTGGGCAACGCAGTCGCTTGGCCTTGCCTGGGCTTCGGCCGCTGGGGCAGCTGCTCCCAGCTCTCCTGCTTCCCGCTTCAGCTGCCCCAGTGCTTCGGGACAGGCCTTTGGCCTCTGGGCCCTGCGGCAGCAGGGCGGCCTTTCATAAAGTCGTGTTCCGCACAGGCTGAAAAAATGCAGAGCCTGACTGGAAGTCTTGTGGAGCTTCTGGAGGAAAATGACAGCGACATGATCAGGATGAGCACTCTTCTACTCAGATATTTGCTCCTGGATAATGGTGCTCCAATAGCCACCCCCATCGCCCTGCAGCTGGCTGAGGCGCTCCTGCCACTCTTTGACAGCGTAAGGCTCTGTGCCCACAGCCACAGCCACTGGCTGCTGCCCGGGCCCCTTGGTGCCCTGTGCAGATGCCTGCCTGTGCCCTGGGGGGCCTGAAGCAGCTGATGCTCAGGTCTTTTGCCCTTTCCTTTCATCCAGGATGATATCCAGGTGCAGCTGAGCTCCATGGCTCTCTTTCAAGAGATGCTGGACTTATTAAGAGAAGAGGGAAGAAAGGCCCTCAAGTCCCACGTGCGCCAGAGCCTGCTCCCTCTCTACTTCCACTGCCACGATGAGAATCAGATTGTTGCTGAGGTGAGCACTTGTGGCCAGCTGCTGTCCCCCTGGCAGGGGCTTGGGCTGCCTCCTGCCCTGGCACCTTGTGGGCTGCAGCCTCCTCCAGCCTGTGCCACTGGGATGCTCCTGTGCCCTGGACTGTGGGGCCATCTGTGCATCTCTGTCCCTCTCCAGGCCTCCCGGGAAATGCTGCATTCCTCAGCCAGATTCCTGAAGAGGAGGGATATAGAACAAATGCTGCACGTGGATCAGAGCTTTGGGGAGTGCCTGGTAAGGACAGCAGAGACCCCCCAGCCTCAGCATGGCCAAGGGCCCTGAGGGCGGTGCTCAGTGTGCGGGGCTAACGGCTGTGCCCGCTGCTGCAGCCAGAGGCCGGGCGGGCTCTTCTCCAGGCTCCCGTGGGCCCGAGTCGGGTGCTCATGGAGCCCCGGCCCGGCGGGGCTGCGGGGCGGCACCGCGGCTCCCCGGGCAGCAGCCGGCCCTCTGCCCCTCCCCTCGGGAGCCCCTGGCCAGCGGCTGCTGGCCGCGCCTCAGGGCTGTGCGGGCAGGCGACGCCGGCTATGGGCGCACGCAGCGCCCGGCCCAGGGGCTGAGCCCGCGCCAACCCTTCCCTCCTGCCGCCCTCTGCAGCTGGCAGAGGACAGGAGCCGAGCGGCCGAGCACCTGCGCCGGGCACTGCACTACCTGCAGAGCCCACAGGAGTCCCTGCGAGAGGCGGCCGTCCGGTTCATGGGTGAGTCCCGAGCCCGGGCTCCTCCCCGGCCCGCCGCAGCTCGGCCTCGGCCCCGCCTGCTGCCCCGTCAGCGCCAGCCGCGCCCGGCGCCGTGGAGCCCCGCCTGGCCTGGGCGTTGCTGCTGCCGCCCTCTGGCAGGCGTGCCCTGGGGCGGCAGCGTGCGGCAAGGGCCGGGCTGAGCCCTGCCGGGCCAGCAGCCCGTGTGGCCACAGCGCCGGCAGCGCCGCTGGCAGGGAGCTGTGCCGCTGGGGTCTTGACAGGCTCTGTGTTCACAGGCATGGCCGGGCGGCACCTGAGGGGGCAGCAGCAAGAGCTCCAGCTGATCTGCACTGGTGAGTGAGTGAGGGCAGCGGGCTGACCGCGGGGGCCGGAGGGGGCAGCTGCAAGCCCTGCCCCGGCTGCGGAGGGATCTGCACCCGTGGGCAGAGCACACAGCCATATCAGGGCTACGTGTGCCATTCGTGGCCAGCAACTTCGGGCTGATCCCCTTGCTCCCTGCTCCCTGCGGGCCATGGCAAGAGACGACCGGGACGGCCCTGGCAGGGGGCTCTCCTCGGCTCCCTGCATATGTGGGATCTGACCTTGCCTCTGTTCCTCCCTCTTGCAGCCCTTGAAGAAATGGCATATGACAGCAGCCCTGCAATCAGAAATGCCGCCATTGAATCTTGTTTAGTTCTCCGAGCCGTACAGAGAGCGCCCTACTCCCCGTGGCATAAGCTGCGAGATCGATTCCGCAGCGCATGGAGGAAACGGCCTCGTCTGTGCGGCACTGCCTTGCTGTGCTGCTGGAGCTCTGCAGAGAGATGATCTGGGGCCATTTAAGCCAGCAGGAATTTTCTTTTTCTTCTTTAAGATTTTTGTGTTTGCATTTTCCTTGTTGGGTATGTAAATATAAAATATCTTACAGTACACAGAGTCCCAGGATCTTTCTTTCCTGCGCAACGTCTGTAGGGCATAAGAGAAGAGGGGGAAAAGGTTGCTTGTACTCAGCCAGCTGCCCAGGCGTGCAGGGTTGCAGGGAAAATGGCCAGGAGCCTTTTGGCCTTTGGTGGTTCTGCTGAAGCCTTTGTGCTGCCCACAGAGCGGCTGGGCAGGGGCCGGAGCTGCGGGGATCCCTGCCAGAGCGGTGCCTGGCGATGGCCACAAGCCCTGTGCCGGACAGGAAGGGCCATCTGTGTCCTCCTGCCCGTCTGCAGCTGGCTGCAGCGCTGAGGGCTCCCAGGTGCCTCTGGATGGGGCTCCTCTGGAGCTGCTGTGGGGCTGCGGGGCTGCTGCCGGCAAGCTTGGCCAGGCTGGGGGAGACCCTGAGGGGCAGAGGCACTGCTAAGCCCTGAGCAATTGGCTGGCAGAGGCCATAAGCAGCCCCCTGGCAGCCGCCTTGATCCCGACAGCCGGCTGCTCTGGCGCTTCCAGGTCGGTGACCGGTTGGAGGGACGCCCTGGAATCAGGCGTGGAACCCTGGTCCTGGCCTTTCAGGGCCGTGAGGCCAGCTGTTGTGGGGCTCGGGGGGTGCCCTCCCTGTGCTCCAGACTGGAGCGCCCCGCCCCTCAGCCTTAGGCATTGAGCTCCACTGTCTGATATCCAAGTCTTGCTCCTGTTGCTGTGGGGGAGGCCGAGCTCTGTGGCTTTAGGCCCCATGGAGCCAGAAGAGCAGCAGCTTTGAGCCCACAGGGGCCACAGAAAGGCCCTCTTGGACCACGGACATTCCTGTCCTGCCCAGGCCAGGGACACATGAGAGTGCAGCGGGCACCTTCAGGGTGCCACGCTGGCTTTGCACTGGGCCACCTCCCTGTGCTGCGCACGGCTGGCTCTTTGCTTTGCTGCTCTCGGCCTTGTGTCGTCGTACTCCTCTGGCTGCCTGCAGCCAGGGGCAGCCCTATCAGGAGGGTGAAAGGCCCCGTCTCCAACATCTCAAGAGGGAAATGGAGCTCTCCCGGCCCTCAGCCCACGCTGTAAGCAGAGCAGAGCCTTTTCCCCAGCCCCGTTGGCTTTCTGCCTGCTTCTGGCCCCTGGCCACCATGACCCACTGCACTCGCTCTGAGTCACCTACAGCATGCCTGGTGCCTCTTGATTTGCTGACCCTGGCATGTGAGGCTCACTGAGGGAAAGGTGGCTGTCCCAATGCTGAGGGCACACGTGGCTCACTGAGCAGACTTGAGGCTTCCCCAGCAGCTTGCAGGTGCCTTATGTGTCATGTTACCGTGCTTGTGCTCCTGTCTGTTCCTGTCCCTCTTCTCACCCTCACCCAACCCGCACCCTCTGACCTACCTTCAATAAATCCTGTTGCATCAGACACGGTGTCAAGAGCCCTCCTTCGGCTGCCGGTCGAGCGCACGTTACAGCCTCTGGGCCTGGGAGCAAGGTGGGCTGGGGGAGCTGGTCTCTCAGACCAAGAGGGAACGGCTCTCGACAGCACCTGCCCGTGGACATTCCCCGCACCAAATAAAATCATCTCCAAGTTTAGCTAGTAAGCTAGTAAGGTATAAACCACTAATTGCCTGGAAATCTGGCACTAGTCTCTGAGTTCCATTAGGTTTCTTTATTGCTGATCTAGCAGTATTAAATTTTGACTGCCGTTCTTCCAATAGTCCTGATGTCAGGGATTTAATTGACTGTTGGCTCTATTCCTTTCCTAGCTTCTAATCGTCAAGGGTATTGCTTTCTGACTACTGCCCTAACTCTTGTCTGTAGCTCAATTCTCATAGGGTCTGCTCGTTTTGATTTTCCTGGCCTATCAGTATCCCATACTCTTGGGTACACCTGATTCAATACTTGCTCTAACTAGTTCTTCTTGTTTGTTGGTCTGGTGTCAATTGTCAGTCCTACTGCTAAAACGGCTCATTTGTCTTCAGGTACCTTCCATTGAAGTTTTCTTTTTCTGAACGGAATTGTTGCTTCCAAATTTTCAAGCAAATCCCTGCATAGGACAGATTTGGGTGAGTTTGGCAAATAAAGAAACTGATGTATTCCCATTTTCTTCTTGATTTTACATCAAAATGGTCTCAGGAAGAATGCATTTTCTGGCTGCCCTACAGTTGCTCCTATTGCTTGAAGATAGTTTTCACTTTGAGGTATCAGTGCTTGATTCAAGAGTGAAAATGTGTCTCCACTATTTCTTAAAATTTCAACTTCTTCATCATTCTTTAGCTGTATTTTAAACAGTGGCCTGCTAGGGTAAGAATTGCCAGTCTCGGTCATTTCTTATCGTCTAGAGTGGCTGCAAGAGTTTTGTGGACTTTGTCTGCTAACTCTGGGCACTGGCCCTATTTCCAGGGTCCTGATTTCTTACAAGATGCACATTGATTTGACCCCAGCTTGGTCTGTGGCTGCTTTGAACCTCCTCTGCCTCTGCTATTTTCGCCCTTGCCTCTGCTTCAACCCCGCCTACATCCGTCCTCTCCCTGGTGCTGATCCAGAGCTGCCACCATGGCTGCAGGGAGCTCTTTTTCCCTCTCCTGACTATCGTGCACTTTCTACTTTTGATGTAGTGTCTAAAAGCTTGCGTGACTGCTCAATGTGTTCTTCGAACACTTCTCAAACTCAGACGGGCTTGGTGCTGTGACCATTTCCCTGGGGTGTTCCAGTTTGTGTTTATTTATCAGTTATCGTAGAATGGTTTGTTTTCATGTACCCCGTATTTTCCCCAACTTGGTTTACCCCTAGGTTCTGCCCTCCCTCAAAGCTGTCCCGCATGCCATTCCCCACTCTTTGTTCCAGCTCCTTCCCTGCCTCTCAAGATAATCCAGCTCTTTATTCCTGAACCTTCCCTGTCACTTTTGCCTTGGACACATCCCTGACTGCACCACCCCTTTGGAATTCCTCTATTGCTGGAAGCCCCACTGGCCCATGTGAGCTACCCTCTCCTCCCATCTGTCCTAATTAGTCCCAAGCAACCGATGGAATGCCCTCGCTCCTCCCCTGCAGATTCCTTCTTGCTCAATCGTTTGTATCCACCCCCTGAGTTGTACCCCGATAAAACCCCGTGCACAGAAGTGCTGGCGGCTCTTTGCTGCTGAATCCTTCCCTTGGAATAAACCTTGGCCTGTGGAACCTCACAATCGAGGGGCCTCCTCCTTCTCTTTGGCCTGCTCCGTGCTGCAGTTAGTGGATCCTGAACCACTGAGCAGTGGCTCACCAGGGTCAGCCGCGGGCAGGACCCACGCCTTGGCCGTTCCCCACTCCCGGCGCAGCCGCCGCAGTTTTCCCAAGAGCCAGCCCGGGCTCCGCTGGGCTGCGTCAATGGGGAACCCGTCCCAGTGCCCGACTGTGCTCTGGGTGAAAAACCTTTATCTGATACGGAAATGAAACTTGCCCTGTCCCAGCTCCCTGCCCTTTTCTCCAGTCCTATCACTGGTCCCAACAGTGACGAGAGCTGCAGCAGCCCCTCTGATTCCTCTCAGGAGGATGTTGAAGACCACAATGACGCCCTTTACCCTCCTCCAGGCTGAACAAAGTGGCTTCAGCTGCATCTAGGGCTTCCCCTCCAGGCCACACTCCATCCTTGCAGTCCTCCTTTGCATTCTGGCTAATGGTTTCATATCTTTTGATATTGTACTGCCCAAAAGTGCTCCCGTCTGCTTCCAGCGCTTCTCTTGGCTGCTGCTTCAGGGTGTGGGCACCATCATCAGAGACACAGAAGAGCTTCTCCTCCCAGAGTTGTCCTTATCCTCCGCACTTCCACGTCTCTGCCTTGATGTTCACTGGGGAACTTGCCACTTTGTGGCCGCTCATTGCTGTGCTCAGCAGGGACACAGTTTTGTTTGGACACGAGCTGCCAGAGCAAGACATGCAGCAACTGAAGCTGAGAATAGCAGAGGCTGGGCAGATGCCGTTTTTTCCAGAATGTGGGAAAGAGAGTGAGAAAAGCACAAGGAAATTTCAGGCTGTTAACTCTGCAATCTAATTGCCCTGGGAAACTCAGCAATGGATGGTGCTCTGGTGCTACTGCCAATGCCTTCCATGAGAAAAATTCATTTTAGGAAGGAGCAACATCATCTGACAGAGACCAAGTGTGCCAGCAGTTGCTCCAGGTGCTCCTGCCATCAGCCCCTGCAGGAAAGAGGCACAGCCCCCAAGGCACGTGGCCTTTGGCTCCTTCTGGCACAGAAGCCCCCCGGGGGCACAGGTCTCAGGGGCAGGAGACAGGCGCCAGCGCTGCCAGGGCTCGGGGGGTGGCAGGTCTGCTTGGCCAGGGACTCTGCCACACCTGCTGATGTCAGCGCTCTCCGGGCCCCAGGCCTCAGAGCAGCATTGGTGCCCGGGCCCACACGTTCCTTGTGCGTGTCACACCGGCGGCTTTAGGACGGCCACCAGCCGGGACGTGTCCCAAGGAGGCCGTGCCAGCTTCCCTGCAAGGCCCGGTGCCCTTCCCAGAACGGCTGCGTCGGCAGCGCTGGGAGCTCCTTCTGCTGCCCTGAGCCCGCAGAGCATGGCAGCGTTTGCTGATGCTCTGAGCCCTTCTTAAAGGTCCTGTTGGCCTGGCTTAGACTCCTGGGGCCAGCCATTCCTTCCAAACTGGGCCACTTTGGGTGCGCTGGGCGTGGCCCCAGGGCAAGCGGCAGTGCGTGTGCAAGGGCCCTTGGTGACACGGTGCCACACAGGCACTGTGACGTGGAACGGGTGCCCAAGGGCACTTTGTGACACAGGGTGACATAGGAGTTGCAGGTGACAAGAGCACGCCACAGTGCTCAGAGCACGCGACGGGACAGGACGGGACAGAGCGGTGCCGTGAGGAGCCCCCGCACAGCGCGCTCGTTCGCGTCCCACCCGGAGCTTTTCTGAAGCCTTGCTCCTGCAGCTGAGCTCGAGGGCAGACCACAGGACTTGCTGACCCGTGGTCTCCCTGAGGCTTCTCTTCTGCAGGTGCCCTTGAGGCCATATCATAGTCCTTGTCAGGAGTCCCCTGTCCTTGTGGCAGGAGGAGCCCTTGAGACCGAGTGCAGGACTTGCTGTCCTGTAGCCTTCCTGAGGCTTCTTACTTGAAGGTGCCTTCCAGGCACCACTGCAGCACTTGGTGACTTGGAGCTCTTCCAAGGCAACTCTGCTGCACATAGGCACAAATCCAGGCAGAGACATGGAGCAGAGACACCCGGCAGTGCCCGAGCTGGCCTGGGTGGAGGAGGTGGACGAAGGCCCTGGAGCTGCCCCGGCACAGCAGACTGAAGAGGTGGTGCCGTTCCAGCCACCGCAGGAGGGTGAGTGGCAGAGCTGGGCCACAGGACTGGTGCCTGCTGCCAGCTTGGACCCCATGCCGTGCCGTGCCGTGCCATGCTATCCCCTGGGGACATGCCCACGGACAGGACGGAAGAGGGGCCGGGCAGACACCCCGCAGTGGCCGTGCTCCATCCCCTGGGGCATCCCGGGGCTCTCTCTGCCTGGGGATGGCAGGGCTGGGCCGTGTTGTCCGGCCTCTCCCGCAGCCCCTCATCTCTGGCTGCGCTCGCTCTTTGCCAGATGCAGCCCTGGAGCGCACACAAGAGCAGGAGTCCAGCCGTGGCCGCTTCCGCAGAACAGCGCAGGTACCTGCAGCCACCCCCACCTGGGCTGGGCCTGCTGTCCCTGCTCAGCCCAGCACCGTGTGTGCAGCACTGCATGCAACATCCCCGGCTTCCTGCCCTTCTCCTACAGTTTGTTTGCAACTTCCTCAAGAGAATTGAGGAGGAAGAGACCATCGCCACGGGCGTAGGCTTCAGACCATACTCGCCCATCTTCCTAAGCAAGACCAGTGCTGCCCTGCTGTGTATGCTTGTAGAGGAACATTTGTACACGCCAAAGCAAGTAAGCAGCCTGTGGCCAGGCTTTGATCCTCGCAGCAATTGCTTGGCCTCCCAGTCCACGCATGCTGCTTGCTGTGAGCCTTTCAGGCCACATGGCAGTGGCGTGGGAAGGGAAGCACTCCTCTGGGGAAGCTGGGAACATTGCTCCCTCTGGCAGCATTCCAAGTCTCCCCGTGCCTTCTCCAGGTGCCTGCCATGGTGAGCTACATCCACCAGTGGCTCATGGCCAATGATTCTGCTGAGCACAGGCTGGACAAGACCCTGCTGGATCTCACCCAAGCACAGCCAAATGACGCAGTCATGACGCTCCTGCGTGTGGCCCCGTCCTGTGACAGGTATGGGGCCCACCTGCCCACAGGGCTCAGGCCTCCCCAGCCCATCACCCTGCACAGCCTGCCCCAGGTGTCGGAGCGACAGAGAGTTCCAGGGCCCTCTGGATGCTCCCTTTGCCAGCCCGGCCACGTCAGCCCCTGAGCCTGCTGCCATGCTCCCTTGCTGCCTCTCAGGGCTCTGTCCCCACAGGCCTGGGCTGTCGGGGGCAGCTGCAGGCAGGGGGGCAGTGGGCACAGGCAGAAATGGCAGCCGGCTCAGCTGCCCCCGGTGCTGTGTCTGAGACCCCCCTGAGACAGAGCTCTAACCCCACAGAGCTGCCGTGGCCATGTGGAAGACCATCATGGGCTCAGCCAGGACTGCGGAGCTGGCGCAGCTGATCCTCCTGGATGTGCTGGGGAGCTGGCCAGAGTACAGCAGCTGCACCTCCGATGGGGACGAAACGGGTGTCTTTGCCCTGGCTGTGAGTTTCTGCAACTGGCCTTTGCAGGCCCCAAGGCTGCCTCTCCAGCAGCTCTCCATCCTCCTTCCCCCGCTGCATCTCCCTGCCTCAGGCGCTGGCCTGAAACCTGGCCCAGGGGCGGCCTCAGGCCCACCAGGCCCCGTGCTCCCCCTGCCATGGTCTCTCCTGGCCTCTCCCTGCCACGCTCGCGCCCTGCCACGCACACACCTCGGCGCTGAGCGCTGTCTCGGGGGGCTTTGTCCTTTGCAGGCAACTGTGGTGATGTGGAAGATCCTCCAGGTGCCCTGTCTCCCACGGATCTTGAAGGTGTATTTCCCCCGCCTATTGGTGCATCTGCTGTTCCAAGTGTTCTTCAGCACTCTGGATATGCCAGAGGAGGTCGACACCTTCTGGAAGGGATGCCAGGAAGAGCACGGCCTTGCCACCAGCCCCAACAGGTGCTCCATCCCACTCCTCCTGTCCCCGCCACGTGGCCTGCCAAGGAGCCAGTGCTGCCAGCGTGACCTGGGCTTTGCTGTGCACACAGGTTTGCTGTGCGCACCCTGAAGTCCCTGCTCTGCCTTCTCCGCTGCGAGGATGTGGTGGTGGCAATGGAGCGCAGGTGTGCCTGGGACACGCTGCTCTCTCTTGACACTCACCACTTTGCCGTGGCTCTGCTTGCCAGGTGAGACCCCCTTCTCCCCACTGCCTCTGACATTGCTGCTCTGTGCCCAGGTGCCCCACAAAGTGTCCGTGGTGGCCATGGGTCAGAGGGCCTTGTCACTGAGGGATGGCCAAGCAGACTGGAAAAGGCTGGCAACAGGAGGGTGCCCATGAGCAACCAACTGCCAAATGGCCCACGTCCCCTTGCTGGAAGGGTGCTGGGGAAAGATGAGAACTGGGTGAGTCACGCCTGGGAGAGGTTTGCCCCACTGCATCAGGGTCTTGTTTCCTTTTCCCCCTCTTCAGAGAAATTCGCCGCTTAGCCATCCACTTTTGTTCCGCGGTTGCATTCTACCTGCTCGCCCTGCTCGGCAAAGAGATGCCATACTGGGATTTCCCTGCCCTGGCATTCCTTGTGGAGGTGAGCCTCAAGGCCAGCGCTGCCTGGCTGAGCAGCCTCCCAGCCCTCTGGCCTCTCGCAGCCACAGCTGCCAGGACAGTGCCCGTGCCCTGTGCTGCTGCCTGGGCCCGGCCCTGTGCGCTGCTGGGCTCCTGCCGGCCGGCTCCCCTGTCTGTCACTGCCCTGTGCCTTTCAGGTCCTCGAGTGCCTGGACTTGAGGGAATGCAGTGACAGTGTTCTGGAGATCCTGGCACAGAACCTGCAGAGCGAGCACATGGCCAGGCGTTACTTGGCACTCCGAGGCCTCGTAGTGCTGGGCAAGAATCCCTTGATGGTGAGAAGGGGGCAGTGGCTGAAGCCGTGCAGGCAGCGTGGGGCTGGGCAACGCAGTCGCTTGGCCTTGCCTGGGCTTCGGCCGCTGGGGCAGCTGCTCCCAGCTCTCCTGCTTCCCGCTTCAGCTGCCCCAGTGCTTCGGGACAGGCCTTTGGCCTCTGGGCCCTGCGGCAGCAGGGCGGCCTTTCATAAAGTCGTGTTCCGCACAGGCTGAAAAAATGCAGAGCCTGACTGGAAGTCTTGTGGAGCTTCTGGAGGAAAATGACAGCGACATGATCAGGATGAGCACTCTTCTACTCAGATATTTGCTCCTGGATAATGGTGCTCCAATAGCCACCCCCATCGCCCTGCAGCTGGCTGAGGCGCTCCTGCCACTCTTTGACAGCGTAAGGCTCTGTGCCCACAGCCACAGCCACTGGCTGCTGCCCGGGCCCCTTGGTGCCCTGTGCAGATGCCTGCCTGTGCCCTGGGGGGCCTGAAGCAGCTGATGCTCAGGTCTTTTGCCCTTTCCTTTCATCCAGGATGATATCCAGGTGCAGCTGAGCTCCATGGCTCTCTTTCAAGAGATGCTGGACTTATTAAGAGAAGAGGGAAGAAAGGCCCTCAAGTCCCACGTGCGCCAGAGCCTGCTCCCTCTCTACTTCCACTGCCACGATGAGAATCAGATTGTTGCTGAGGTGAGCACTTGTGGCCAGCTGCTGTCCCCCTGGCAGGGGCTTGGGCTGCCTCCTGCCCTGGCACCTTGTGGGCTGCAGCCTCCTCCAGCCTGTGCCACTGGGATGCTCCTGTGCCCTGGACTGTGGGGCCATCTGTGCATCTCTGTCCCTCTCCAGGCCTCCCGGGAAATGCTGCATTCCTCAGCCAGATTCCTGAAGAGGAGGGATATAGAACAAATGCTGCACGTGGATCAGAGCTTTGGGGAGTGCCTGGTAAGAACAGCAGAGACCCCCCAGCCTCAGCATGGCCAAGGGCCCTGAGGGCGGTGCTCAGTGTGCGGGGCTAACGGCTGCGCCCGCTGCTGCAGCCAGAGGCCGGGCGGGCTCTTCTCCAGGCTCCCGTGGGCCCGAGTCGGGTGCTCATGGAGCCCCGGCCCGGCGGGGCTGCGGGGCGGCACCGCGGCTCCCCGGGCAGCAGCCGGCCCTCTGCCCCTCCCCTCGGGAGCCCCTGGCCAGCGGCTGCTGGCCGCGCCTCAGGGCTGTGCGGGCAGGCGACGCCGGCTATGGGCGCACGCAGCGCCCGGCCCAGGGGCTGAGCCCGCGCCAACCCTTCCCTCCTGCCGCTCTCTGCAGCTGGCAGAGGACAGGAGCCGAGCGGCCGAGCACCTGCGCCGGGCACTGCACTACCTGCAGAGCCCACAGGAGTCCCTGCGAGAGGCGGCCGTCCGGTTCATGGGTGAGTCCCGAGCCCGGGCTCCTCCCCGGCCCGCCGCAGCTCGGCCTCGGCCCCGCCTGCTGCCCCGTCAGCGCCAGCCGCGCCCGGCGCCGTGGAGCCCCGCCTGGCCTGGGCGTTGCTGCTGCCGCCCTCTGGCAGGCGTGCCCTGGGGCGGCAGCGTGCGGCAAGGGCCGGGCTGAGCCCTGCCGGGCCAGCAGCCCGTGTGGCCACAGCGCCGGCAGCGCCGCTGGCAGGGAGCTGTGCCGCTGGGGCCTTGACAGGCTCTGTGTTCACAGGCATGGCCGGGCGGCACCTGAGGGGGCAGCAGCAAGAGCTCCAGCTGATCTGCACTGGTGAGTGAGTGAGGGCAGCGGGCTGACCGCGGGGGCCGGAGGGGGCAGCTGCAAGCCCTGCCCCGGCTGCGGAGAGATCTGCACCCGTGGGCAGAGCACACAGCCATATCAGGGCTACGTGTGCCATTCGTCTGCCAGCAACTTCGGGCTGATCCCCTTGCTCCCTGCTCCCTGCGGGCCATGGCAAGAGACGACCGG
Organism: Zonotrichia albicollis; assembly: GCF_047830755.1. NCBI lineage: Eukaryota > Metazoa > Chordata > Aves > Passeriformes > Passerellidae > Zonotrichia > Zonotrichia albicollis. Next base: position 103,556 of record NW_027428352.1, on the reverse strand, counting down.
GACGGCCCTGGCAGGGGGCTCTCCTCGGCTCCCTGCATATGTGGGATCTGACCTTGCCTCTGTTCCTCCCTCTTGCAGCCCTTGAAGAAATGGCATATGACAGCAGCCCTGCAATCAGAAATGCCGCCATTGAATCTTGTTTAGTTCTCCGAGCCGTACAGAGAGCGCCCTACTCCCCGTGGCATAAGCTGCGAGATCGATTCCGCAGCGCATGGAGGAAACGGCCTCGTCTGTGCGGCACTGCCTTGCTGTGCTGCTGGAGCTCTGCAGAGAGATGATCTGGGGCCATTTAAGCCAGCAGGAATTTTCTTTTTCTTCTTTAAGATTTTTGTGTTTGCATTTTCCTTGTTGGGTATGTAAATATAAAATATCTTACAGTACACAGAGTCCCAGGATCTTTCTTTCCTGCGCAACGTCTGTAGGGCATAAGAGAAGAGGGGGAAAAGGTTGCTTGTACTCAGCCAGCTGCCCAGGCGTGCAGGGTTGCAGGGAAAATGGCCAGAAGCCTTTTGGCCTTTGGTGGTTCTGCTGAAGCCTTTGTGCTGCCCACAGAGCGGCTGGGCAGGGGCCGGAGCTGCGGGGATCCCTGCCAGAGCGGTGCCTGGCGATGGCCACAAGCCCTGTGCCGGACAGGAAGGGCCATCTGTGTCCTCCTGCCCGTCTGCAGCTGGCTGCAGCGCTGAGGGCTCCCAGGTGCCTCTGGATGGGGCTCCTCTGGAGCTGCTGTGGGGCTGCGGGGCTGCTGCCGGCAAGCTTGGCCAGGCTGGGGGAGACCCTGAGGGGCAGAGGCACTGCTAAGCCCTGAGCAATTGGCTGGCAGAGGCCATAAGCAGCCCCCTGGCAGCCGCCTTGATCCCGACAGCCGGCTGCTCTGGCGCTTCCACGTCGGTGACCGGTTGGAGGGACGCCCTGGAATCAGGCGTGGAACCCTGGTCCTGGCCTTTCAGGGCCGTGAGGCCAGCTGTTGTGGGGCTCGGGGGGTGCCCTCCCTGTGCTCCAGACTGGAGCGCCCCGCCCCTCAGCCTTAGGCATTGAGCTCCACTGTCTGATATCCAAGTCTTGCTCCTGTTGCTGTGGGGGAGGCCGAGCTCTGTGGCTTTAGGCCCCATGGAGCCAGAAGAGCAGCAGCTTTGAGCCCACAGGGGCCACAGGAAGGCCCTCTTGGACCACGGACATTCCTGTCCTGCCCAGGCCAGGGACACATGAGAGTGCAGCGGGCACCTTCAGGGTGCCACGCTGGCTTTGCACTGGGCCACCTCCCTGTGCTGCGCACGGCTGGCTCTTTGCTTTGCTGCTCTCGGCCTTGTGTCGTCGTACTCCTCTGGCTGCCTGCAGCCAGGGGCAGCCCTATCAGGAGGGTGAAAGGCCCCGTCTCCAACATCTCAAGAGGGAAATGGAGCTCTCCCGGCCCTCAGCCCACGCTGTAAGCAGAGCAGAGCCTTTTCCCCAGCCCCGTTGGCTTTCTGCCTGCTTCTGGCCCCTGGCCACCATGACCCACTGCACTCGCTCTGAGTCACCTACAGCATGCCTGGTGCCTCTTGATTTGCTGACCCTGGCATGTGAGGCTCACTGAGGGAAAGGTGGCTGTCCCAATGCTGAGGGCACACGTGGCTCACTGAGCAGACTTGAGGCTTCCCCAGCAGCTTGCAGGTGCCTTATGTGTCATGTTACCGTGCTTGTGCTCCTGTCTGTTCCTGTCCCTCTTCTCACCCTCACCCAACCCGCACCCTCTGACCTACCTTCAATAAATCCTGTTGCATCAGACACGGTGTCAAGAGCCCTCCTTCGGCTGCCGGTCGAGCGCACGTTACAGCCTCTGGGCCTGGGAGCAAGGTGGGCTGGGGGAGCTGGTCTCTCAGACCAAGAGGGAACGGCTCTCGACAGCACCTGCCCGTGGACATTCCCCGCACCAAATAAAATCATCTCCAAGTTTAGCTAGTAAGCTAGTAAGGTATAAACCACTAATTGCCTGGAAATCTGGCACTAGTCTCTGAGTTCCATTAGGTTTCTTTATTGCTGATCTAGCAGTATTAAATTTTGACTGCCATTCTTCCAATAGTCCTGATGTCAGGGATTTAATTGACTGTTGGCTCTATTCCTTTCCTAGCTTCTAATCGTCAAGGGTATTGCTTTCTGACTACTGCCCTAACTCTTGTCTGTAGCTCAATTCTCATAGGGTCTACTCGTTTTGATTTTCCTGGCCTATCAGTATCCCATACTCTTGGGTACACCTGATTCAATACTTGCTCTAACTAGTTCTTCTTGTTTGTTGGTCTGGTGTCAATTGTCAGTCCTACTGCTAAAACCGCTCATTTGTCTTCAGGTACCTTCCATTGAAGTTTTCTTTTTCTGAACAGAATTGTTGCTTCCAAATTTTCAAGCAAATCCCTGCATAGGACAGATTTGGGTGAGTTTGGCAAATAAAGAAACTGATGTATTCCCATTTTCTTCTTGATTTTACATCAAAATGGTCTCAGGAAGAATGCATTTTCTGGCTGCCCTACAGTTGCTCCTATTGCTTGAAGATAGTTTTCACTTTGAGGTATCAGTGCTTGATTCAAGAGTGAAAATGTGTCTCCACTATTTCTTAAAATTTCAACTTCCTCATCATTCTTTAGCTGTATTTTAAACAGTGGCCTGCTAGGGTAAGAATTGCCAGTCTCGGTCATTTCTTATCGTCTAGAGTGGCTGCAAGAGTTTTGTGGACTTTGTCTGCTAACTCTGGGCACTGGCCCTATTTCCAGGGTCCTGATTTCTTACAAGATGCACATTGATTTGACCCCAGCTTGGTCTGTGGCTGCTTTGAACCTCCTCTGCCTCTGCTATTTTCGCCCTTGCCTCTGCTTCAACCCCGCCTACATCCGTCCTCTCCCTGGTGCTGATCCAGAGCTGCCACCATGGCTGCAGGGAGCTCTTTTTCCCTCTCCTGACTATCGTGCACTTTCTACTTTTGATGTAGTGTCTAAAAGCTTGCGTGACTGCTCAATGTGTTCTTCGAACACTTCTCAAACTCAGACGGGCTTGGTGCTGTGACCATTTCCCTGGGGTGTTCCAGTTTGTGTTTATTTATCAGTTATCGTAGAATGGTTTGTTTTCATGTACCCCGTATTTTCCCCAATTTGGTTTACCCCTAGGTTCTGCCCTCCCTCAAAGCTGTCCCGCATGCCATTCCCCACTCTTTGTTCCAGCTCCTTCCCTGCCTCTCAAGATAATCCAGCTCTTTATTCCTGAACCTTCCCTGTCACTTTTGCCTTGGACACATCCCTGACTGCACCACCCCTTTGGAATTCCTCTATTGCTGGAAGCCCCACTGGCCCATGTGAGCTACCCTCTCCTCCCATCTGTCCTAATTAGTCCCAAGCAACCGATGGAATGCCCTCGCTCCTCCCCTGCAGATTCCTTCTTGCTCAATCGTTTGTATCCACCCCCTGAGTTGTACCCCGATAAAACCCCGTGCACAGAAGTGCTGGCGGCTCTTTGCTGCTGAATCCTTCCCTTGGAATAAACCTTGGCCTGTGGAACCTCACAATCGAGGGGCCTCCTCCTTCTCTTTGGCCTGCTCCGTGCTGCAGTTAGTGGATCCTGAACCACTGAGCAGTGGCTCACCAGGGTCAGCCGCGGGCAGGACCCACGCCTTGGCCGTTCCCCACTCCCGGCGCAGCCGCCGCAGTTTTCCCAAGAGCCAGCCCGGGCTCCGCTGGGCTGCGTCAATGGGGAACCCGTCCCAGTGCCCGACTGTGCTCTGGGTGAAAAACCTTTATCTGATACGGAAATGAAACTTGCCCTGTCCCAGCTCCCTGCCCTTTTCTCCAGTCCTATCACTGGTCCCAACAGTGACGAGAGCTGCAGCAGCCCCTCTGATTCCTCTCAGGAGGATGTTGAAGACCACAATGACGCCCTTTACCCTCCTCCAGGCTGAACAAAGTGGCTTCAGCTGCATCTAGGGCTTCCCCTCCAGGCCACACTCCATCCTTGCAGTCCTCCTTTGCATTCTGGCTAATGGTTTCATATCTTTTGATATTGTACTGCCCAAAAGTGCTCCCGTCTGCTTCCAGCGCTTCTCTTGGCTGCTGCTTCAGGGTGTGGGCACCATCATCAGAGACACAGAAGAGCTTCTCCTCCCAGAGTTGTCCTTATCCTCCGCACTTCCACGTCTCTGCCTTGATGTTCACTGGGGAACTTGCCACTTTGTGGCCGCTCATTGCTGTGCTCAGCAGGGACACAGTTTTGTTTGGACACGAGCTGCCAGAGCAAGACATGCAGCAACTGAAGCTGAGAATAGCAGAGGCTGGGCAGATGCCGTTTTTTCCAGAATGTGGGAAAGAGAGTGAGAAAAGCACAAGGAAATTTCAGGCTGTTAACTCTGCAATCTAATTGCCCTGGGAAACTCAGCAATGGATGGTGCTCTGGTGCTACTGCCAATGCCTTCCATGAGAAAAATTCATTTTAGGAAGGAGCAACATCATCTGACAGAGACCAAGTGTGCCAGCAGTTGCTCCAGGTGCTCCTGCCATCAGCCCCTGCAGGAAAGAGGCACAGCCCCCAAGGCACGTGGCCTTTGGCTCCTTCTGGCACAGAAGCCCCCCGGGGGCACAGGTCTCAGGGGCAGGAGACAGGCGCCAGCGCTGCCAGGGCTCGGGGGGTGGCAGGTCTGCTTGGCCAGGGACTCTGCCACACCTGCTGATGTCAGCGCTCTCCGGGCCCCAGGCCTCAGAGCAGCATTGGTGCCCGGGCCCACACGTTCCTTGTGCGTGTCACACCGGCGGCTTTAGGACGGCCACCAGCCGGGACGTGTCCCAAGGAGGCCGTGCCAGCTTCCCTGCAAGGCCCGGTGCCCTTCCCAGAACGGCTGCGTCGGCAGCGCTGGGAGCTCCTTCTGCTGCCCTGAGCCCGCAGAGCATGGCAGCGTTTGCTGATGCTCTGAGCCCTTCTTAAAGGTCCTGTTGGCCTGGCTTAGACTCCTGGGGCCAGCCATTCCTTCCAAACTGGGCCACTTTGGGTGCGCTGGGCGTGGCCCCAGGGCAAGCGGCAGTGCGTGTGCAAGGGCCCTTGGTGACACGGTGCCACACAGGCACTGTGACGTGGAACGGGTGCCCAAGGGCACTTTGTGACACAGGGTGACATAGGAGTTGCAGGTGACAAGAGCACGCCACAGTGCTCAGAGCACGCGACGGGACAGGACGGGACAGAGCGGTGCCGTGAGGAGCCCCCGCACAGCGCGCTCGTTCGCGTCCCACCCGGAGCTTTTCTGAAGCCTTGCTCCTGCAGCTGAGCTCGAGGGCAGACCACAGGACTTGCTGACCCGTGGTCTCCCTGAGGCTTCTCTTCTGCAGGTGCCCTTGAGGCCATATCATAGTCCTTGTCAGGAGTCCCCTGTCCTTGTGGCAGGAGGAGCCCTTGAGACCGAGTGCAGGACTTGCTGTCCTGTAGCCTTCCTGAGGCTTCTTACTTGAAGGTGCCTTCCAGGCACCACTGCAGCACTTGGTGACTTGGAGCTCTTCCAAGGCAACTCTGCTGCACATAGGCACAAATCCAGGCAGAGACATGGAGCAGAGACACCCGGCAGTGCCCGAGCTGGCCTGGGTGGAGGAGGTGGACGAAGGCCCTGGAGCTGCCCCGGCACAGCAGACTGAAGAGGTGGTGCCGTTCCAGCCACCGCAGGAGGGTGAGTGGCAGAGCTGGGCCACAGGACTGGTGCCTGCTGCCAGCTTGGACCCCATGCCGTGCCGTGCCGTGCCATGCTATCCCCTGGGGACATGCCCACGGACAGGACGGAAGAGGGGCCGGGCAGACACCCCACAGTGGCCGTGCTCCATCCCCTGGGGCATCCCGGGGCTCTCTCTGCCTGGGGATGGCAGGGCTGGGCCGTGTTGTCCGGCCTCTCCCGCAGCCCCTCATCTCTGGCTGCGCTCGCTCTTTGCCAGATGCAGCCCTGGAGCGCACACAAGAGCAGGAGTCCAGCCGTGGCCGCTTCCGCAGAACAGCGCAGGTACCTGCAGCCACCCCCACCTGGGCTGGGCCTGCTGTCCCTGCTCAGCCCAGCACCGTGTGTGCAGCACTGCATGCAACATCCCCGGCTTCCTGCCCTTCTCCTACAGTTTGTTTGCAACTTCCTCAAGAGAATTGAGGAGGAAGAGACCATCGCCACGGGCGTAGGCTTCAGACCATACTCGCCCATCTTCCTAAGCAAGACCAGTGCTGCCCTGCTGTGTATGCTTGTAGAGGAACATTTGTACACGCCAAAGCAAGTAAGCAGCCTGTGGCCAGGCTTTGATCCTCCCAGCAATTGCTTGGCCTCCCAGTCCACGCATGCTGCTTGCTGTGAGCCTTTCAGGCCACATGGCAGTGGCGTGGGAAGGGAAGCACTCCTCTGGGGAAGCTGGGAACATTGCTCCCTCTGGCAGCATTCCAAGTCTCCCCGTGCCTTCTCCAGGTGCCTGCCATGGTGAGCTACATCCACCAGTGGCTCATGGCCAATGATTCTGCTGAGCACAGGCTGGACAAGACCCTGCTGGATCTCACCCAAGCACAGCCAAATGACGCAGTCATGACGCTCCTGCGTGTGGCCCCGTCCTGTGACAGGTATGGGGCCCACCTGCCCACAGGGCTCAGGCCTCCCCAGCCCATCACCCTGCACAGCCTGCCCCAGGTGTCGGAGCGACAGAGAGTTCCAGGGCCCTCTGGATGCTCCCTTTGCCAGCCCGGCCACGTCAGCCCCTGAGCCTGCTGCCATGCTCCCTTGCTGCCTCTCAGGGCTCTGTCCCCACAGGCCTGGGCTGTCGGGGGCAGCTGCAGGCAGGGGGGCAGTGGGCACAGGCAGAAATGGCAGCCGGCTCAGCTGCCCCCGGTGCTGTGTCTGAGACCCCCCTGAGACAGAGCTCTAACCCCACAGAGCTGCCGTGGCCATGTGGAAGACCATCATGGGCTCAGCCAGGACTGCGGAGCTGGCGCAGCTGATCCTCCTGGATGTGCTGGGGAGCTGGCCAGAGTACAGCAGCTGCACCTCCGATGGGGACGAAACGGGTGTCTTTGCCCTGGCTGTGAGTTTCTGCAACTGGCCTTTGCAGGCCCCAAGGCTGCCTCTCCAGCAGCTCTCCATCCTCCTTCCCCCGCTGCATCTCCCTGCCTCAGGCGCTGGCCTGAAACCTGGCCCAGGGGCGGCCTCAGGCCCACCAGGCCCCGTGCTCCCCCTGCCATGGTCTCTCCTGGCCTCTCCCTGCCACGCTCGCGCCCTGCCACGCACACACCTCGGCGCTGAGCGCTGTCTCGGGGGGCTTTGTCCTTTGCAGGCAACTGTGGTGATGTGGAAGATCCTCCAGGTGCCCTGTCTCCCACGGATCTTGAAGGTGTATTTCCCCCGCCTATTGGTGCATCTGCTGTTCCAAGTGTTCTTCAGCACTCTGGATATGCCAGAGGAGGTCGACACCTTCTGGAAGGGATGCCAGGAAGAGCACGGCCTTGCCACCAGCCCCAACAGGTGCTCCATCCCACTCCTCCTGTCCCCGCCACGTGGCCTGCCAAGGAGCCAGTGCTGCCAGCGTGACCTGGGCTTTGCTGTGCACACAGGTTTGCTGTGCGCACCCTGAAGTCCCTGCTCTGCCTTCTCCGCTGCGAGGATGTGGTGGTGGCAATGGAGCGCAGGTGTGCCTGGGACACGCTGCTCTCTCTTGACACTCACCACTTTGCCGTGGCTCTGCTTGCCAGGTGAGACCCCCTTCTCCCCACTGCCTCTGACATTGCTGCTCTGTGCCCAGGTGCCCCACAAAGTGTCCGTGGTGGCCATGGGTCAGAGGGCCTTGTCACTGAGGGATGGCCAAGCAGACTGGAAAAGGCTGGCAACAGGAGGGTGCCCATGAGCAACCAACTGCCAAATGGCCCACGTCCCCTTGCTGGAAGGGTGCTGGGGAAAGATGAGAACTGGGTGAGTCACGCCTGGGAGAGGTTTGCCCCACTGCATCAGGGTCTTGTTTCCTTTTCCCCCTCTTCAGAGAAATTCGCCGCTTAGCCATCCACTTTTGTTCCGCGGTTGCATTCTACCTGCTCGCCCTGCTCGGCAAAGAGATGCCATACTGGGATTTCCCTGCCCTGGCATTCCTTGTGGAGGTGAGCCTCAAGGCCAGCGCTGCCTGGCTGAGCAGCCTCCCAGCCCTCTGGCCTCTCGCAGCCACAGCTGCCAGGACAGTGCCCGTGCCCTGTGCTGCTGCCTGGGCCCGGCCCTGTGCGCTGCTGGGCTCCTGCCGGCCGGCTCCCCTGTCTGTCACTGCCCTGTGCCTTTCAGGTCCTCGAGTGCCTGGACTTGAGGGAATGCAGTGACAGTGTTCTGGAGATCCTGGCACAGAACCTGCAGAGCGAGCACATGGCCAGGCGTTACTTGGCACTCCGAGGCCTCGTAGTGCTGGGCAAGAATCCCTTGATGGTGAGAAGGGGGCAGTGGCTGAAGCCGTGCAGGCAGCGTGGGGCTGGGCAACGCAGTCGCTTGGCCTTGCCTGGGCTTCGGCCGCTGGGGCAGCTGCTCCCAGCTCTCCTGCTTCCCGCTTCAGCTGCCCCAGTGCTTCGGGACAGGCCTTTGGCCTCTGGGCCCTGCGGCAGCAGGGCGGCCTTTCATAAAGTCGTGTTCCGCACAGGCTGAAAAAATGCAGAGCCTGACTGGAAGTCTTGTGGAGCTTCTGGAGGAAAATGACAGCGACATGATCAGGATGAGCACTCTTCTACTCAGATATTTGCTCCTGGATAATGGTGCTCCAATAGCCACCCCCATCGCCCTGCAGCTGGCTGAGGCGCTCCTGCCACTCTTTGACAGCGTAAGGCTCTGTGCCCACAGCCACAGCCACTGGCTGCTGCCCGGGCCCCTTGGTGCCCTGTGCAGATGCCTGCCTGTGCCCTGGGGGGCCTGAAGCAGCTGATGCTCAGGTCTTTTGCCCTTTCCTTTCATCCAGGATGATATCCAGGTGCAGCTGAGCTCCATGGCTCTCTTTCAAGAGATGCTGGACTTATTAAGAGAAGAGGGAAGAAAGGCCCTCAAGTCCCACGTGCGCCAGAGCCTGCTCCCTCTCTACTTCCACTGCCACGATGAGAATCAGATTGTTGCTGAGGTGAGCACTTGTGGCCAGCTGCTGTCCCCCTGGCAGGGGCTTGGGCTGCCTCCTGCCCTGGCACCTTGTGGGCTGCAGCCTCCTCCAGCCTGTGCCACTGGGATGCTCCTGTGCCCTGGACTGTGGGGCCATCTGTGCATCTCTGTCCCTCTCCAGGCCTCCCGGGAAATGCTGCATTCCTCAGCCAGATTCCTGAAGAGGAGGGATATAGAACAAATGCTGCACGTGGATCAGAGCTTTGGGGAGTGCCTGGTAAGAACAGCAGAGACCCCCCAGCCTCAGCATGGCCAAGGGCCCTGAGGGCGGTGCTCAGTGTGCGGGGCTAACGGCTGTGCCCGCTGCTGCAGCCAGAGGCCGGGCGGGCTCTTCTCCAGGCTCCCGTGGGCCCGAGTCGGGTGCTCATGGAGCCCCGGCCCGGCGGGGCTGCGGGGCGGCACCGCGGCTCCCCGGGCAGCAGCCGGCCCTCTGCCCCTCCCCTCGGGAGCCCCTGGCCAGCGGCTGCTGGCCGCGCCTCAGGGCTGTGCGGGCAGGCGACGCCGGCTATGGGCGCACGCAGCGCCCGGCCCAGGGGCTGAGCCCGCGCCAACCCTTCCCTCCTGCCGCCCTCTGCAGCTGCCAGAGGACAGGAGCCGAGCGGCCGAGCACCTGCGCCGGGCACTGCACTACCTGCAGAGCCCACAGGAGTCCCTGCGAGAGGCGGCCGTCCGGTTCATGGGTGAGTCCCGAGCCCGGGCTCCTCCCCGGCCCGCCGCAGCTCGGCCTCGGCCCCGCCTGCTGCCCCGTCAGCGCCAGCCGCGCCCGGCGCCGTGGAGCCCCGCCTGGCCTGGGCGTTGCTGCTGCCGCCCTCTGGCAGGCGTGCCCTGGGGCGGCAGCGTGCGGCAAGGGCCGGGCTGAGCCCTGCCGGGCCAGCAGCCCGTGTGGCCACAGCGCCGGCAGCGCCGCTGGCAGGGAGCTGTGCCGCTGGGGCCTTGACAGGCTCTGTGTTCACAGGCATGGCCGGGCGGCACCTGAGGGGGCAGCAGCAAGAGCTCCAGCTGATCTGCACTGGTGAGTGAGTGAGGGCAGCGGGCTGACCGCGGGGGCCGGAGGGGGCAGCTGCAAGCCCTGCCCCGGCTGCGGAGGGATCTGCACCCGTGGGCAGAGCACACAGCCATATCAGGGCTACGTGTGCCATTCGTGGCCAGCAACCTCGGGCTGATCCCCTTGCTCCCTGCTCCCTGCGGGCCATGGCAAGAGACGACCGGGACGGCCCTGGCAGGGGGCTCTCCTCGGCTCCCTGCATATGTGGGATCTGACCTTGCCTCTGTTCCTCCCTCTTGCAGCCCTTGAAGAAATGGCATATGACAGCAGCCCTGCAATCAGAAATGCCGCCATTGAATCTTGTTTAGTTCTCCGAGCCGTACAGAGAGCGCCCTACTCCCCGTGGCATAAGCTGCGAGATCGATTCCGCAGCGCATGGAGGAAACGGCCTCGTCTGTGCGGCACTGCCTTGCTGTGCTGCTGGAGCTCTGCAGAGAGATGATCTGGGGCCATTTAAGCCAGCAGGAATTTTCTTTTTCTTCTTTAAGATTTTTGTGTTTGCATTTTCCTTGTTGGGTATGTAAATATAAAATATCTTACAGTACACAGAGTCCCAGGATCTTTCTTTCCTGCGCAACGTCTGTAGGGCATAAGAGAAGAGGGGGAAAAGGTTGCTTGTACTCAGCCAGCTGCCCAGGCGTGCAGGGTTGCAGGGAAAATGGCCAGGAGCCTTTTGGCCTTTGGTGGTTCTGCTGAAGCCTTTGTGCTGCCCACAGAGCGGCTGGGCAGGGGCCGGAGCTGCGGGGATCCCTGCCAGAGCGGTGCCTGGCGATGGCCACAAGCCCTGTGCCGGACAGGAAGGGCCATCTGTGTCCTCCTGCCCGTCTGCAGCTGGCTGCAGCGCTGAGGGCTCCCAGGTGCCTCTGGATGGGGCTCCTCTGGAGCTGCTGTGGGGCTGCGGGGCTGCTGCCGGCAAGCTTGGCCCGGCTGGGGGAGACCCTGAGGGGCAGAGGCACTGCTAAGCCCTGAGCAATTGGCTGGCAGAGGCCATAAGCAGCCCCCTGGCAGCCGCCTTGATCCCGACAGCCGGCTGCTCTGGCGCTTCCAGGTCGGTGACCGGTTGGAGGGACGCCCTGGAATCAGGCGTGGAACCCTGGTCCTGGCCTTTCAGGGCCGTGAGGCCAGCTGTTGTGGGGCTCGGGGGGTGCCCTCCCTGTGCTCCAGACTGGAGCGCCCCGCCCCTCAGCCTTAGGCATTGAGCTCCACTGTCTGATATCCAAGTCTTGTTCCTGTTGCTGTGGGGGAGGCCGAGCTCTGTGGCTTTAGGCCCCATGGAGCCAGAAGAGCAGCAGCTTTGAGCCCACAGGGGCCACAGGAAGGCCCTCTTGGACCACGGACATTCCTGTCCTGCCCAGGCCAGGGACACATGAGAGTGCAGCGGGCACCTTCAGGGTGCCACGCTGGCTTTGCACTGGGCCACCTCCCTGTGCTGCGCACGGCTGGCTCTTTGCTTTGCTGCTCTCGGCCTTGTGTCGTCGTACTCCTCTGGCTGCCTGCAGCCAGGGGCAGCCCTATCAGGAGGGTGAAAGGCCCCGTCTCCAACATCTCAAGAGGGAAATGGAGCTCTCCCGGCCCTCAGCCCACGCTGTAAGCAGAGCAGAGCCTTTTCCCCAGCCCCGTTGGCTTTCTGCCTGCTTCTGGCCCCTGGCCACCATGACCCACTGCACTCGCTCTGAGTCACCTACAGCATGCCTGGTGCCTCTTGATTTGCTGACCCTGGCATGTGAGGCTCACTGAGGGAAAGGTGGCTGTCCCAATGCTGAGGGCACACGTGGCTCACTGAGCAGACTTGAGGCTTCCCCAGCAGCTTGCAGGTGCCTTATGTGTCATGTTACCGTGCTTGTGCTCCTGTCTGTTCCTGTCCCTCTTCTCACCCTCACCCAACCCGCACCCTCTGACCTACCTTCAATAAATCCTGTTGCATCAGACACGGTGTCAAGAGCCCTCCTTCGGCTGCCGGTCGAGCGCACGTTACAGCCTCTGGGCTTGGGAGCAAGGTGGGCTGGGGGAGCTGGTCTCTCAGACCAAGAGGGAACGGCTCTCGACAGCACCTGCCCGTGGACATTCCCCGCACCAAATAAAATCATCTCCAAGTTTAGCTAGTAAGCTAGTAAGGTATAAACCACTAATTGCCTGGAAATCTGGCACTAGTCTCTGAGTTCCATTAGGTTTCTTTATTGCTGATCTAGCAGTATTAAATTTTGACTGCCGTTCTTCCAATAGTCCTGATGTCAGGGATTTAATTGACTGTTGGCTCTATTCCTTTCCTAGCTTCTAATCGTCAAGGGTATTGCTTTCTGACTACTGCCCTAACTCTTGTCTGTAGCTCAATTCTCATAGGGTCTGCTCGTTTTGATTTTCCTGGCCTATCAGTATCCCATACTCTTGGGTACACCTGATTCAATACTTGCTCTAACTAGTTCTTCTTGTTTGTTGGTCTGGTGTCAATTGTCAGTCCTACTGCTAAAACCGCTCATTTGTCTTCAGGTACCTTCCATTGAAGTTTTCTTTTTCTAAACGGAACTGTTGCTTCCAAATTTTCAAGCAAATCCCTGCATAGGACAGATTTGGGTGAGTTTGGTAAATAAAGAAACTGATGTATTCCCATTTTCTTCTTGATTTTACATCAAAATGGTCTCAGGAAGAATGCATTTTCTGGCTGCCCTACAGTTGCTCCTATTGCTTGAAGATAGTTTTCACTTTTAGGTATCAGTGCTTGATTCAAGAGTGAAAATGTGTCTCCACTATTTCTTAAAATTTCAACTTCTTCATCATTTTTTAGCTGTTTTTTAAACAGTGGCCTGCTAGGGTAAGAATTGCCAGTCTCGGTCATTTCTTATCGTCTAGAGTGGCTGCAAGAGTTTTGTGGACTTTGTCTGCTAACTCTGGGCACTGGCCCTATTTCCAGGGTCCTGATTTCTTACAAGATGCACATTGATTTGACCCCAGCTTGGTCTGTGGCTGCTTTGAACCTCCTCTGCCTCTGCTATTTTCACCCTTGCCTCTGCTTCAACCCCGCCTACATCCGTCCTCTCCCTGGTGCTGATCCAGAGCTGCCACCATGGCTGCAGGGAGCTCTTTTTCCCTCTCCTGACTATCGTACACTTTCTACTTTTGATGTAGTGTCTAAAAGCTTGCGTGACTGCTCAATGTGTTCTTCGAACACTTCTCAAACTCAGACGGGCTTGGTGCTGTGACCATTTATCTGGGGTGTTCCAGTTTGTGTTTATTTATCAGTTATCGTAGAATGGTTTGTTTTCATGTACCCCGTATTTTCCCCAACTTGGTTTACCCCTAGGTTCTGCCCTCCCTCAAAGCTGTCCTGCATGCCATTCCCCACTCTTTGTTCCAGCTCCTTCCCTGCCTCTCAAGATAATCCAGCTCTTTATTCCTGAACCTTCCCTGTCACTTTTGCCTTGGACACATCCCTGACTGCACCACCCCTTTGGAATTCCTCTATTGCTGGAAGCCCCACTGGCCCATGTGAGCTACCCTCTCCTCCCATCTGTCCTAATTAGTCCCAAGCAACCGATGGAATGCCCTCGCTCCTCCCCTGCAGATTCCTTCTTGCTCAATCGTTTGTATCCACCCCCTGAGTTGTACCCCGATAAAACCCCGTGCACAGAAGTGCTGGCGGCTCATTGCTGCTGAATCCTTCCCTTGGAATAAACCTTGGCCTGTGGAACCTCACAATCGAGGGGCCTCCTCCTTCTCTTTGGCCTGCTCCGTGCTGCAGTTAGTGGATCCTGAACCACTGAGCAGTGGCTCACCAGGGTCAGCCGCGGGCAGGACCCACGCCTTGGCCGTTCCCCACTCCCGGCGCAGCCGCCGCAGTTTTCCCAAGAGCCAGCCCGGGCTCCGCTGGGCTGCGTCAATGGGGAACCCGTCCCAGTGCCCGACTGTGCTCTGGGTGAAAAACCTTTATCTGATACGGAAATGAAACTTGCCCTGTCCCAGCTCCCTGCCCTTTTCTCCAGTCCTATCACTGGTCCCAACAGTGACGAGAGCTGCAGCAGCCCCTCTGATTCCTCTCAGGAGGATGTTGAAGACCACAATGACGCCCTTTACCCTCCTCCAGGCTGAACAAAGTGGCTTCAGCTGCATCTAGGGCTTCCCCTCCAGGCCACACTCCATCCTTGCAGTCCTCCTTTGCATTCTGGCTAATGGTTTCATATCTTTTGATATTGTACTGCCCAAAAGTGCTCCCGTCTGCTTCCAGCGCTTCTCTTGGCTGCTGCTTCAGGGTGTGGGCACCATCATCAGAGACACAGAAGAGCTTCTCCTCCCAGAGTTGTCCTTATCCTCCGCACTTCCACGTCTCTGCCTTGATGTTCACTGGGGAACTTGCCACTTTGTGGCCGCTCATTGCTGTGCTCAGCAGGGACACAGTTTTGTTTGGACACGAGCTGCCAGAGCAAGACATGCAGCAACTGAAGCTGAGAATAGCAGAGGCTGGGCAGATGCCGTTTTTTCCAGAATGTGGGAAAGAGAGTGAGAAAAGCACAAGGAAATTTCAGGCTGTTAACTCTGCAATCTAATTGCCCTGGGAAACTCAGCAATGGATGGTGCTCTGGTGCTACTGCCAATGCCTTCCATGAGAAAAATTCATTTTAGGAAGGAGCAACATCATCTGACAGAGACCAAGTGTGCCAGCAGTTGCTCCAGGTGCTCCTGCCATCAGCCCCTGCAGGAAAGAGGCACAGCCCCCAAGGCACGTGGCCTTTGGCTCCTTCTGGCACAGAAGCCCCCCGGGGGCACAGGTCTCAGGGGCAGGAGACAGGCGCCAGCGCTGCCAGGGCTCGGGGGGTGGCAGGTCTGCTTGGCCAGGGACTCTGCCACACCTGCTGATGTCAGCGCTCTCCGGGCCCCAGGCCTCAGAGCAGCATTGGTGCCCGGGCCCACACGTTCCTTGTGCGTGTCACACCGGCGGCTTTAGGACGGCCACCAGCCGGGACGTGTCCCAAGGAGGCCGTGCCAGCTTCCCTGCAAGGCCCGGTGCCCTTCCCAGAACGGCTGCGTCGGCAGCGCTGGGAGCTCCTTCTGCTGCCCTGAGCCCGCAGAGCATGGCAGCGTTTGCTGATGCTCTGAGCCCTTCTTAAAGGTCCTGTCGGCCTGGCTTAGACTCCTGGGGCCAGCCATTCCTTCCAAACTGGGCCACTTTGGGTGCGCTGGGCGTGGCCCCAGGGCAAGCGGCAGTGCGTGTGCAAGGGCCCTTGGTGACACGGTGCCACACAGGCACTGTGACGTGGAACGGGTGCCCAAGGGCTCTTTGTGACACAGGGTGACATAGGAGTTGCAGGTGACAAGAGCACGCCACAGTGCTCAGAGCACGCGACGGGACAGGACGGGACAGAGCGGTGCCGTGAGGAGCCCCCGCACAGCGCGCTCGTTCGCGTCCCACCCGGAGCTTTTCTGAAGCCTTGCTCCTGCAGCTGAGCTCGAGGGCAGACCACAGGACTTGCTGACCCGTGGTCTCCCTGAGGCTTCTCTTCTGCAGGTGCCCTTGAGGCCATATCATAGTCCTTGTCAGGAGTCCCCTGTCCTTGTGGCAGGAGGAGCCCTTGAGACCGAGTGCAGGACTTGCTGTCCTGTAGCCTTCCTGAGGCTTCTTACTTGAAGGTGCCTTCCAGGCACCACTGCAGCACTTGGTGACTTGGAGCTCTTCCAAGGCAACTCTGCTGCACATAGGCACAAATCCAGGCAGAGACATGGAGCAGAGACACCCGGCAGTGCCCGAGCTGGCCTGGGTGGAGGAGGTGGACGAAGGCCCTGGAGCTGCCCCGGCACAGCAGACTGAAGAGGTGGTGCCGTTCCAGCCACCGCAGGAGGGTGAGTGGCAGAGCTGGGCCACAGGACTGGTGCCTGCTGCCAGCTTGGACCCCATGCCGTGCCGTGCCGTGCCATGCTATCCCCTGGGGACATGCCCACGGACAGGACGGAAGAGGGGCCGGGCAGACACCCCGCAGTGGCTGTGCTCCATCCCCTGGGGCATCCCGGGGCTCTCTCTGCCTGGGGATGGCAGGGCTGGGCCGTGTTGTCCGGCCTCTCCCGCAGCCCCTCATCTCTGGCTGCGCTCGCTCTTTGCCAGATGCAGCCCTGGAGCGCACACAAGAGCAGGAGTCCAGCCGTGGCCGCTTCCGCAGAACAGCGCAGGTACCTGCAGCCACCCCCACCTGGGCTGGGCCTGCTGTCCCTGCTCAGCCCAGCACCGTGTGTGCAGCACTGCATGCAACATCCCCGGCTTCCTGCCCTTCTCCTACAGTTTGTTTGCAACTTCCTCAAGAGAATTGAGGAGGAAGAGACCATCGCCACGGGCGTAGGCTTCAGACCATACTCGCCCATCTTCCTAAGCAAGACCAGTGCTGCCCTGCTGTGTATGCTTGTAGAGGAACATTTGTACACGCCAAAGCAAGTAAGCAGCCTGTGGCCAGGCTTTGATCCTCGCAGCAATTGCTTGGCCTCCCAGTCCACGCATGCTGCTTGCTGTGAGCCTTTCAGGCCACATGGCAGTGGCGTGGGAAGGGAAGCACTCCTCTGGGGAAGCTGGGAACATTGCTCCCTCTGGCAGCATTCCAAGTCTCCCCGTGCCTTCTCCAGGTGCCTGCCATGGTGAGCTACATCCACCAGTGGCTCATGGCCAATGATTCTGCTGAGCACAGGCTGGACAAGACCCTGCTGGATCTCACCCAAGCACAGCCAAATGACGCAGTCATGACGCTCCTGCGTGTGGCCCCGTCCTGTGACAGGTATGGGGCCCACCTGCCCACAGGGCTCAGGCCTCCCCAGCCCATCACCCTGCACAGCCTGCCCCAGGTGTCGGAGCGACAGAGAGTTCCAGGGCCCTCTGGATGCTCCCTTTGCCAGCCCGGCCACGTCAGCCCCTGAGCCTGCTGCCATGCTCCCTTGCTGCCTCTCAGGGCTCTGTCCCCACAGGCCTGGGCTGTCGGGGGCAGCTGCAGGCAGGGGGGCAGTGGGCACAGGCAGAAATGGCAGCCGGCTCAGCTGCCCCCGGTGCTGTGTCTGAGACCCCCCTGAGACAGAGCTCTAACCCCACAGAGCTGCCGTGGCCATGTGGAAGACCATCATGGGCTCAGCCAGGACTGCGGAGCTGGCGCAGCTGATCCTCCTGGATGTGCTGGGGAGCTGGCCAGAGTACAGCAGCTGCACCTCCGATGGGGACGAAACGGGTGTCTTTGCCCTGGCTGTGAGTTTCTGCAACTGGCCTTTGCAGGCCCCAAGGCTGCCTCTCCAGCAGCTCTCCATCCTCCTTCCCCCGCTGCATCTCCCTGCCTCAGGCGCTGGCCTGAAACCTGGCCCAGGGGCGGCCTCAGGCCCACCAGGCCCCGTGCTCCCCCTGCCATGGTCTCTCCTGGCCTCTCCCTGCCACGCTCGCGCCCTGCCACGCACACACCTCGGCGCTGAGCGCTGTCTCGGGGGGCTTTGTCCTTTGCAGGCAACTGTGGTGATGTGGAAGATCCTCCAGGTGCCCTGTCTCCCACGGATCTTGAAGGTGTACTTCCCCCGCCTATTGGTGCATCTGCTGTTCCAAGTGTTCTTCAGCACTCTGGATATGCCAGAGGAGGTCGACACCTTCTGGAAGGGATGCCAGGAAGAGCACGGCCTTGCCACCAGCCCCAACAGGTGCTCCATCCCACTCCTCCTGTCCCCGCCACGTGGCCTGCCAAGGAGCCAGTGCTGCCAGCGTGACCTGGGCTTTGCTGTGCACACAGGTTTGCTGTGCGCACCCTGAAGTCCCTGCTCTGCCTTCTCCGCTGCGAGGATGTGGTGGTGGCAATGGAGCGCAGGTGTGCCTGGGACACGCTGCTCTCTCTTGACACTCACCACTTTGCCGTGGCTCTGCTTGCCAGGTGAGACCCCCTTCTCCCCACTGCCTCTGACATTGCTGCTCTGTGCCCAGGTGCCCCACAAAGTGTCCGTGGTGGCCATGGGTCAGAGGGCCTTGTCACTGAGGGATGGCCAAGCAGACTGGAAAAGGCTGGCAACAGGAGGGTGCCCATGAGCAACCAACTGCCAAATGGCCCACGTCCCCTTGCTGGAAGGGTGCTGGGGAAAGATGAGAACTGGGTGAGTCACGCCTGGGAGAGGTTTGCCCCACTGCATCAGGGTCTTGTTTCCTTTTCCCCCTCTTCAGAGAAATTCGCCGCTTAGCCATCCACTTTTGTTCCGCGGTTGCATTCTACCTGCTCGCCCTGCTCGGCAAAGAGATGCCATACTGGGATTTCCCTGCCCTGGCATTCCTTGTGGAGGTGAGCCTCAAGGCCAGCGCTGCCTGGCTGAGCAGCCTCCCAGCCCTCTGGCCTCTCGCAGCCACAGCTGCCAGGACAGTGCCCGTGCCCTGTGCTGCTGCCTGGGCCCGGCCCTGTGCGCTGCTGGGCTCCTGCCGGCCGGCTCCCCTGTCTGTCACTGCCCTGTGCCTTTCAGGTCCTCGAGTGCCTGGACTTGAGGGAATGCAGTGACAGTGTTCTGGAGATCCTGGCACAGAACCTGCAGAGCGAGCACATGGCCAGGCGTTACTTGGCACTCCGAGGCCTCGTAGTGCTGGGCAAGAATCCCTTGATGGTGAGAAGGGGGCAGTGGCTGAAGCCGTGCAGGCAGCGTGGGGCTGGGCAACGCAGTCGCTTGGCCTTGCCTGGGCTTCGGCCGCTGGGGCAGCTGCTCCCAGCTCTCCTGCTTCCCGCTTCAGCTGCCCCAGTGCTTCGGGACAGGCCTTTGGCCTCTGGGCCCTGCGGCAGCAGGGCGGCCTTTCATAAAGTCGTGTTCCGCACAGGCTGAAAAAATGCAGAGCCTGACTGGAAGTCTTGTGGAGCTTCTGGAGGAAAATGACAGCGACATGATCAGGATGAGCACTCTTCTACTCAGATATTTGCTCCTGGATAATGGTGCTCCAATAGCCACCCCCATCGCCCTGCAGCTGGCTGAGGCGCTCCTGCCACTCTTTGACAGCGTAAGGCTCTGTGCCCACAGCCACAGCCACTGGCTGCTGCCCGGGCCCCTTGGTGCCCTGTGCAGATGCCTGCCTGTGCCCTGGGGGGCCTGAAGCAGCTGATGCTCAGGTCTTTTGCCCTTTCCTTTCATCCAGGATGATATCCAGGTGCAGCTGAGCTCCATGGCTCTCTTTCAAGAGATGCTGGACTTATTAAGAGAAGAGGGAAGAAAGGCCCTCAAGTCCCACGTGCGCCAGAGCCTGCTCCCTCTCTACTTCCACTGCCACGATGAGAATCAGATTGTTGCTGAGGTGAGCACTTGTGGCCAGCTGCTGTCCCCCTGGCAGGGGCTTGGGCTGCCTCCTGCCCTGGCACCTTGTGGGCTGCAGCCTCCTCCAGCCTGTGCCACTGGGATGCTCCTGTGCCCTGGACTGTGGGGCCATCTGTGCATCTCTGTCCCTCTCCAGGCCTCCCGGGAAATGCTGCATTCCTCAGCCAGATTCCTGAAGAGGAGGGATATAGAACAAATGCTGCACGTGGATCAGAGCTTTGGGGAGTGCCTGGTAAGAACAGCAGAGACCCCCCAGCCTCAGCATGGCCAAGGGCCCTGAGGGCGGTGCTCAGTGTGCGCGGCTAACGGCTGTGCCCGCTGCTGCAGCCAGAGGCCGGGCGGGCTCTTCTCCAGGCTCCCGTGGGCCCGAGTCGGGTGCTCATGGAGCCCCGGCCCGGCGGGGCTGCGGGGCGGCACCGCGGCTCCCCGGGCAGCAGCCGGCCCTCTGCCCCTCCCCTCGGGAGCCCCTGGCCAGCGGCTGCTGGCCGCGCCTCAGGGCTGTGCGGGCAGGCGACGCCGGCTATGGGCGCACGCAGCGCCCGGCCCAGGGGCTGAGCCCGCGCCAACCCTTCCCTCCTGCCGCCCTCTGCAGCTGGCAGAGGACAGGAGCCGAGCGGCCGAGCACCTGCGCCGGGCACTGCACTACCTGCAGAGCCCACAGGAGTCCCTGCGAGAGGCGGCCGTCCGGTTCATGGGTGAGTCCCGAGCCCGGGCTCCTCCCCGGCCCGCCGCAGCTCGGCCTCGGCCCCGCCTGCTGCCCCGTCAGCGCCAGCCGCGCCCGGCGCCGTGGAGCCCCGCCTGGCCTGGGCGTTGCTGCTGCCGCCCTCTGGCAGGCGTGCCCTGGGGCGGCAGCGTGCGGCAAGGGCCGGGCTGAGCCCTGCCGGGCCAGCAGCCCGTGTGGCCACAGCGCCGGCAGCGCCGCTGGCAGGGAGCTGTGCCGCTGGGGCCTTGACAGGCTCTGTGTTCACAGGCATGGCCGGGCGGCACCTGAGGGGGCAGCAGCAAGAGCTCCAGCTGATCTGCACTGGTGAGTGAGTGAGGGCAGCGGGCTGACCGCGGGGGCCGGAGGGGGCAGCTGCAAGCCCTGCCCCGGCTGCGGAGGGATCTGCACCCGTGGGCAGAGCACACAGCCATATCAGGGCTACGTGTGCCATTCGTGGCCAGCAACCTCGGGCTGATCCCCTTGCTCCCTGCTCCCTGCGGGCCATGGCAAGAGACGACCGGGACGGCCCTGGCAGGGGGCTCTCCTCGGCTCCCTGCATATGTGGGATCTGACCTTGCCTCTGTTCCTCCCTCTTGCAGCCCTTGAAGAAATGGCATATGACAGCAGCCCTGCAATCAGAAATGCTGCCATTGAATCTTGTTTAGTTCTCCGAGCCGTACAGAGAGCGCCCTACTCCCCGTGGCATAAGCTGCGAGATCGATTCCGCAGCGCATGGAGGAAACGGCCTCGTCTGTGCGGCACTGCCTTGCTGTGCTGCTGGAGCTCTGCAGAGAGATGATCTGGGGCCATTTAAGCCAGCAGGAATTTTCTTTTTCTTCTTTAAGATTTTTGTGTTTGCATTTTCCTTGTTGGGTATGTAAATATAAAATATCTTACAGTACACAGAGTCCCAGGATCTTTCTTTCCTGCGCAACATCTGTAGGGCATAAGAGAAGAGGGGGAAAAGGTTGCTTGTACTCAGCCAGCTGCCCAGGCGTGCAGGGTTGCAGGGAAAATGGCCAGGAGCCTTTTGGCCTTTGGTGGTTCTGCTGAAGCCTTTGTGCTGCCCACAGAGCGGCTGGGCAGGGGCCGGAGCTGCGGGGATCCCTGCCAGAGCGGTGCCTGGCGATGGCCACAAGCCCTGTGCCGGACAGGAAGGGCCATCTGTGTCCTCCTGCCCGTCTGCAGCTGGCTGCAGCGCTGAGGGCTCCCAGGTGCCTCTGGATGGGGCTCCTCTGGAGCTGCTGTGGGGCTGCGGGGCTGCTGCCGGCAAGCTTGGCCAGGCTGGGGGAGACCCTGAGGGGCAGAGGCACTGCTAAGCCCTGAGCACTTGGCTGGCAGAGGCCATAAGCAGCCCCCTGGCAGCCGCCTTGATCCCGACAGCCAGCTGCTCTGGCGCTTCCAGGTCGGTGACCGGTTGGAGGGACGCCCTGGAATCAGGCGTGGAACCCTGGTCCTGGCCTTTCAGGGCCGTGAGGCCAGCTGTTGTGGGGCTCGGGGGGTGCCCTCCCTGTGCTCCAGACTGGAGCGCCCCGCCCCTCAGCCTTAGGCATTGAGCTCCACTGTCTGATATCCAAGTCTTGTTCCTGTTGCTGTGGGGGAGGCCGAGCTCTGTGGCTTTAGGCCCCATGGAGCCAGAAGAGCAGCAGCTTTGAGCCCACAGGGGCCACAGGAAGGCCCTCTTGGACCACGGACATTCCTGTCCTGCCCAGGCCAGGGACACATGAGAGTGCAGCGGGCACCTTCAGGGTGCCACGCTGGCTTTGCACTGGGCCACCTCCCTGTGCTGCGCACGGCTGGCTCTTTGCTTTGCTGCTCTCGGCCTTGTGTCGTCGTACTCCTCTGGCTGCCTGCAGCCAGGGGCAGCCCTATCAGGAGGGTGAAAGGCCCCGTCTCCAACATCTCAAGAGGGAAATGGAGCTCTCCCGGCCCTCAGCCCACGCTGTAAGCAGAGCAGAGCCTTTTCCCCAGCCCCGTTGGCTTTCTGCCTGCTTCTGGCCCCTGGCCACCATGACCCACTGCACTCGCTCTGAGTCACCTACAGCATGCCTGGTGCCTCTTGATTTGCTGACCCTGGCATGTGAGGCTCACTGAGGGAAAGGTGGCTGTCCCAATGCTGAGGGCACACGTGGCTCACTGAGCAGACTTGAGGCTTCCCCAGCAGCTTGCAGGTGCCTTATGTGTCATGTTACCGTGCTTGTGCTCCTGTCTGTTCCTGTCCCTCTTCTCACCCTCACCCAACCCGCACCCTCTGACCTACCTTCAATAAATCCTGTTGCATCAGACACGGTGTCAAGAGCCCTCCTTCGGCTGCCGGTCGAGCGCACGTTACAGCCTCTGGGCTTGGGAGCAAGGTGGGCTGGGGGAGCTGGTCTCTCAGACCAAGAGGGAACGGCTCTCGACAGCACCTGCCCGTGGACATTCCCCGCACCAAATAAAATCATCTCCAAGTTTAGCTAGTAAGCTAGTAAGGTATAAACCACTAATTGCCTGGAAATCTGGCACTAGTCTCTGAGTTCCATTAGGTTTCTTTATTGCTGATCTAGCAGTATTAAATTTTGACTGCCGTTCTTCCAATAGTCCTGATGTCAGGGATTTAATTGACTGTTGGCTCTATTCCTTTCCTAGCTTCTAATCGTCAAGGGTATTGCTTTCTGACTACTGCCCTAACTCTTGTCTGTAGCTCAATTCTCATAGGGTCTGCTCGTTTTGATTTTCCTGGCCTATCAGTATCCCATACTCTTGGGTACACCTGATTCAATACTTGCTCTAACTAGTTCTTCTTGTTTGTTGGTCTGGTGTCAATTGTCAGTCCTACTGCTAAAACCGCTCATTTGTCTTCAGGTACCTTCCATTGAAGTTTTCTTTTTCTGAACGGAACTGTTGCTTCCAAATTTTCAAGCAAATCCCTGCATAGGACAGATTTGGGTGAGTTTGGTAAATAAAGAAACTGATGTATTCCCATTTTCTTCTTGATTTTACATCAAAATGGTCTCAGGAAGAATGCATTTTCTGGCTGCCCTACAGTTGCTCCTATTGCTTGAAGATAGTTTTCACTTTTAGGTATCAGTGCTTGATTCAAGAGTGAAAATGTGTCTCCACTATTTCTTAAAATTTCAACTTCTTCATCATTTTTTAGCTGTTTTTTAAACAGTGGCCTGCTAGGGTAAGAATTGCCAGTCTCGGTCATTTCTTATCGTCTAGAGTGGCTGCAAGAGTTTTGTGGACTTTGTCTGCTAACTCTGGGCACTGGCCCTATTTCCAGGGTCCTGATTTCTTACAAGATGCACATTGATTTGACCCCAGCTTGGTCTGTGGCTGCTTTGAACCTCCTCTGCCTCTGCTATTTTCACCCTTGCCTCTGCTTCAACCCCGCCTACATCCGTCCTCTCCCTGGTGCTGATCCAGAGCTGCCACCATGGCTGCAGGGAGCTCTTTTTCCCTCTCCTGACTATCGTACACTTTCTACTTTTGATGTAGTGTCTAAAAGCTTGCGTGACTGCTCAATGTGTTCTTCGAACACTTCTCAAACTCAGACGGGCTTGGTGCTGTGACCATTTATCTGGGGTGTTCCAGTTTGTGTTTATTTATCAGTTATCGTAGAATGGTTTGTTTTCATGTACCCCGTATTTTCCCCAACTTGGTTTACCCCTAGGTTCTGCCCTCCCTCAAAGCTGTCCCGCATGCCATTCCCCACTCTTTGTTCCAGCTCCTTCCCTGCCTCTCAAGATAATCCAGCTCTTTATTCCTGAACCTTCCCTGTCACTTTTGCCTTGGACACATCCCTGACTGCACCACCCCTTTGGAATTCCTCTATTGCTGGAAGCCCCACTGGCCCATGTGAGCTACCCTCTCCTCCCATCTGTCCTAATTAGTCCCAAGCAACCGATGGAATGCCCTCGCTCCTCCCCTGCAGATTCCTTCTTGCTCAATCGTTTGTATCCACCCCCTGAGTTGTACCCCGATAAAACCCCGTGCACAGAAGTGCTGGCGGCTCATTGCTGCTGAATCCTTCCCTTGGAATAAACCTTGGCCTGTGGAACCTCACAATCGAGGGGCCTCCTCCTTCTCTTTGGCCTGCTCCGTGCTGCAGTTAGTGGATCCTGAACCACTGAGCAGTGGCTCACCAGGGTCAGCCGCGGGCAGGACCCACGCCTTGGCCGTTCCCCACTCCCGGCGCAGCCGCCGCAGTTTTCCCAAGAGCCAGCCCGGGCTCCGCTGGGCTGCGTCAATGGGGAACCCGTCCCAGTGCCCGACTGTGCTCTGGGTGAAAAACCTTTATCTGATACGGAAATGAAACTTGCCCTGTCCCAGCTCCCTGCCCTTTTCTCCAGTCCTATCACTGGTCCCAACCGTGACGAGAGCTGCAGCAGCCCCTCTGATTCCTCTCAGGAGGATGTTGAAGACCACAATGACGCCCTTTACCCTCCTCCAGGCTGAACAAAGTGGCTTCAGCTGCATCTAGGGCTTCCCCTCCAGGCCACACTCCATCCTTGCAGTCCTCCTTTGCATTCTGGCTAATGGTTTCATATCTTTTGATATTGTACTGCCCAAAAGTGCTCCCGTCTGCTTCCAGCGCTTCTCTTGGCTGCTGCTTCAGGGTGTGGGCACCATCATCAGAGACACAGAAGAGCTTCTCCTCCCAGAGTTGTCCTTATCCTCCGCACTTCCACGTCTCTGCCTTGATGTTCACTGGGGAACTTGCCACTTTGTGGCCGCTCATTGCTGTGCTCAGCAGGGACACAGTTTTGTTTGGACACGAGCTGCCAGAGCAAGACATGCAGCAACTGAAGCTGAGAATAGCAGAGGCTGGGCAGATGCCGTTTTTTCCAGAATGTGGGAAAGAGAGTGAGAAAAGCACAAGGAAATTTCAGGCTGTTAACTCTGCAATCTAATTGCCCTGGGAAACTCAGCAATGGATGGTGCTCTGGTGCTACTGCCAATGCCTTCCATGAGAAAAATTCATTTTAGGAAGGAGCAACATCATCTGACAGAGACCAAGTGTGCCAGCAGTTGCTCCAGGTGCTCCTGCCATCAGCCCCTGCAGGAAAGAGGCACAGCCCCCAAGGCACGTGGCCTTTGGCTCCTTCTGGCACAGAAGCCCCCCGGGGGCACAGGTCTCAGGGGCAGGAGACAGGCGCCAGCGCTGCCAGGGCTCGGGGGGTGGCAGGTCTGCTTGGCCAGGGACTCTGCCACACCTGCTGATGTCAGCGCTCTCCGGGCCCCAGGCCTCAGAGCAGCATTGGTGCCCGGGCCCACACGTTCCTTGTGCGTGTCACACCGGCGGCTTTAGGACGGCCACCAGCCGGGACGTGTCCCAAGGAGGCCATGCCAGCTTCCCTGCAAGGCCCGGTGCCCTTCCCAGAACGGCTGCGTCGGCAGCGCTGGGAGCTCCTTCTGCTGCCCTGAGCCCGCAGAGCATGGCAGCGTTTGCTGATGCTCTGAGCCCTTCTTAAAGGTCCTGTCGGCCTGGCTTAGACTCCTGGGGCCAGCCATTCCTTCCAAACTGGGCCACTTTGGGTGCGCTGGGCGTGGCCCCAGGGCAAGCGGCAGTGCGTGTGCAAGGGCCCTTGGTGACACGGTGCCACACAGGCACTGTGACGTGGAACGGGTGCCCAAGGGCTCTTTGTGACACAGGGTGACATAGGAGTTGCAGGTGACAAGAGCACGCCACAGTGCTCAGAGCACGCGACGGGACAGGACGGGACAGAGCGGTGCCGTGAGGAGCCCCCGCACAGCGCGCTCGTTCGCGTCCCACCCGGAGCTTTTCTGAAGCCTTGCTCCTGCAGCTGAGCTCGAGGGCAGACCACAGGACTTGCTGACCCGTGGTCTCCCTGAGGCTTCTCTTCTGCAGGTGCCCTTGAGGCCATATCATAGTCCTTGTCAGGAGTCCCCTGTCCTTGTGGCAGGAGGAGCCCTTGAGACCGAGTGCAGGACTTGCTGTCCTGTAGCCTTCCTGAGGCTTCTTACTTGAAGGTGCCTTCCAGGCACCACTGCAGCACTTGGTGACTTGGAGCTCTTCCAAGGCAACTCTGCTGCAGATAGGCACAAATCCAGGCAGAGACATGGAGCAGAGACACCCGGCAGTGCCCGAGCTGGCCTGGGTGGAGGAGGTGGACGAAGGCCCTGGAGCTGCCCCGGCACAGCAGACTGAAGAGGTGGTGCCGTTCCAGCCACCGCAGGAGGGTGAGTGGCAGAGCTGGGCCACAGGACTGGTGCCTGCTGCCAGCTTGGACCCCATGCCGTGCCGTGCCGTGCCATGCTATCCCCTGGGGACATGCCCACGGACAGGACGGAAGAGGGGCCGGGCAGACACCCCGCAGTGGCCGTGCTCCATCCCCTGGGGCATCCCGGGGCTCTCTCTGCCTGGGGATGGCAGGGCTGGGCCGTGTTGTCCGGCCTCTCCCGCAGCCCCTCATCTCTGGCTGCGCTCGCTCTTTGCCAGATGCAGCCCTGGAGCGCACACAAGAGCAGGAGTCCAGCCGTGGCCGCTTCCGCAGAACAGCGCAGGTACCTGCAGCCACCCCCACCTGGGCTGGGCCTGCTGTCCCTGCTCAGCCCAGCACCGTGTGTGCAGCACTGCATGCAACATCCCCGGCTTCCTGCCCTTCTCCTACAGTTTGTTTGCAACTTCCTCAAGAGAATTGAGGAGGAAGAGACCATCGCCACGGGCGTAGGCTTCAGACCATACTCGCCCATCTTCCTAAGCAAGACCAGTGCTGCCCTGCTGTGTATGCTTGTAGAGGAACATTTGTACACGCCAAAGCAAGTAAGCAGCCTGTGGCCAGGCTTTGATCCTCCCAGCAATTGCTTGGCCTCCCAGTCCACGCATGCTGCTTGCTGTGAGCCTTTCAGGCCACATGGCAGTGGCGTGGGAAGGGAAGCACTCCTCTGGGGAAGCTGGGAACATTGCTCCCTCTGGCAGCATTCCAAGTCTCCCCGTGCCTTCTCCAGGTGCCTGCCATGGTGAGCTACATCCACCAGTGGCTCATGGCCAATGATTCTGCTGAGCACAGGCTGGACAAGACCCTGCTGGATCTCACCCAAGCACAGCCAAATGACGCAGTCATGACGCTCCTGCGTGTGGCCCCGTCCTGTGACAGGTATGGGGCCCACCTGCCCACAGGGCTCAGGCCTCCCCAGCCCATCACCCTGCACAGCCTGCCCCAGGTGTCGGAGCGACAGAGAGTTCCAGGGCCCTCTGGATGCTCCCTTTGCCAGCCCGGCCACGTCAGCCCCTGAGCCTGCTGCCATGCTCCCTTGCTGCCTCTCAGGGCTCTGTCCCCACAGGCCTGGGCTGTCGGGGGCAGCTGCAGGCAGGGGGGCAGTGGGCACAGGCAGAAATGGCAGCCGGCTCAGCTGCCCCCGGTGCTGTGTCTGAGACCCCCCTGAGACAGAGCTCTAACCCCACAGAGCTGCCGTGGCCATGTGGAAGACCATCATGGGCTCAGCCAGGACTGCGGAGCTGGCGCAGCTGATCCTCCTGGATGTGCTGGGGAGCTGGCCAGAGTACAGCAGCTGCACCTCCGATGGGGACGAAACGGGTGTCTTTGCCCTGGCTGTGAGTTTCTGCAACTGGCCTTTGCAGGCCCCAAGGCTGCCTCTCCAGCAGCTCTCCATCCTCCTTCCCCCGCTGCATCTCCCTGCCTCAGGCGCTGGCCTGAAACCTGGCCCAGGGGCGGCCTCAGGCCCACCAGGCCCCGTGCTCCCCCTGCCATGGTCTCTCCTGGCCTCTCCCTGCCACGCTCGCGCCCTGCCACGCACACACCTCGGCGCTGAGCGCTGTCTCGGGGGGCTTTGTCCTTTGCAGGCAACTGTGGTGATGTGGAAGATCCTCCAGGTGCCCTGTCTCCCACGGATCTTGAAGGTGTACTTCCCCCGCCTATTGGTGCATCTGCTGTTCCAAGTGTTCTTCAGCACTCTGGATATGCCAGAGGAGGTCGACACCTTCTGGAAGGGATGCCAGGAAGAGCACGGCCTTGCCACCAGCCCCAACAGGTGCTCCATCCCACTCCTCCTGTCCCCGCCACGTGGCCTGCCAAGGAGCCAGTGCTGCCAGCGTGACCTGGGCTTTGCTGTGCACACAGGTTTGCTGTGCGCACCCTGAAGTCCCTGCTCTGCCTTCTCCGCTGCGAGGATGTGGTGGTGGCAATGGAGCGCAGGTGTGCCTGGGACACGCTGCTCTCTCTTGACACTCACCACTTTGCCGTGGCTCTGCTTGCCAGGTGAGACCCCCTTCTCCCCACTGCCTCTGACATTGCTGCTCTGTGCCCAGGTGCCCCACAAAGTGTCCGTGGTGGCCATGGGTCAGAGGGCCTTGTCACTGAGGGATGGCCAAGCAGACTGGAAAAGGCTGGCAACAGGAGGGTGCCCATGAGCAACCAACTGCCAAATGGCCCACGTCCCCTTGCTGGAAGGGTGCTGGGGAAAGATGAGAACTGGGTGAGTCACGCCTGGGAGAGGTTTGCCCCACTGCATCAGGGTCTTGTTTCCTTTTCCCCCTCTTCAGAGAAATTCGCCGCTTAGCCATCCACTTTTGTTCCGCGGTTGCATTCTACCTGCTCGCCCTGCTCGGCAAAGAGATGCCATACTGGGATTTCCCTGCCCTGGCATTCCTTGTGGAGGTGAGCCTCAAGGCCAGCGCTGCCTGGCTGAGCAGCCTCCCAGCCCTCTGGCCTCTCGCAGCCACAGCTGCCAGGACAGTGCCCGTGCCCTGTGCTGCTGCCTGGGCCCGGCCCTGTGCGCTGCTGGGCTCCTGCCGGCCGGCTCCCCTGTCTGTCACTGCCCTGTGCCTTTCAGGTCCTCGAGTGCCTGGACTTGAGGGAATGCAGTGACAGTGTTCTGGAGATCCTGGCACAGAACCTGCAGAGCGAGCACATGGCCAGGCGTTACTTGGCACTCCGAGGCCTCGTAGTGCTGGGCAAGAATCCCTTGATGGTGAGAAGGGGGCAGTGGCTGAAGCCGTGCAGGCAGCGTGGGGCTGGGCAACGCAGTCGCTTGGCCTTGCCTGGGCTTCGGCCGCTGGGGCAGCTGCTCCCAGCTCTCCTGCTTCCCGCTTCAGCTGCCCCAGTGCTTCGGGACAGGCCTTTGGCCTCTGGGCCCTGCGGCAGCAGGGCGGCCTTTCATAAAGTCGTGTTCCGCACAGGCTGAAAAAATGCAGAGCCTGACTGGAAGTCTTGTGGAGCTTCTGGAGGAAAATGACAGCGACATGATCAGGATGAGCACTCTTCTACTCAGATATTTGCTCCTGGATAATGGTGCTCCAATAGCCACCCCCATCGCCCTGCAGCTGGCTGAGGCGCTCCTGCCACTCTTTGACAGCGTAAGGCTCTGTGCCCACAGCCACAGCCACTGGCTGCTGCCCGGGCCCCTTGGTGCCCTGTGCAGATGCCTGCCTGTGCCCTGGGGGGCCTGAAGCAGCTGATGCTCAGGTCTTTTGCCCTTTCCTTTCATCCAGGATGATATCCAGGTGCAGCTGAGCTCCATGGCTCTCTTTCAAGAGATGCTGGACTTATTAAGAGAAGAGGGAAGAAAGGCCCTCAAGTCCCA
Source organism: Zonotrichia albicollis (assembly GCF_047830755.1). Lineage (NCBI taxonomy): Eukaryota > Metazoa > Chordata > Aves > Passeriformes > Passerellidae > Zonotrichia > Zonotrichia albicollis. The sequence goes on along the minus strand of NW_027428352.1, from coordinate 73,856 downwards.
CGTGCGCCAGAGCCTGCTCCCTCTCTACTTCCACTGCCACGATGAGAATCAGATTGTTGCTGAGGTGAGCACTTGTGGCCAGCTGCTGTCCCCCTGGCAGGGGCTTGGGCTGCCTCCTGCCCTGGCACCTTGTGGGCTGCAGCCTCCTCCAGCCTGTGCCACTGGGATGCTCCTGTGCCCTGGACTGTGGGGCCATCTGTGCATCTCTGTCCCTCTCCAGGCCTCCCGGGAAATGCTGCATTCCTCAGCCAGATTCCTGAAGAGGAGGGATATAGAACAAATGCTGCACGTGGATCAGAGCTTTGGGGAGTGCCTGGTAAGAACAGCAGAGACCCCCCAGCCTCAGCATGGCCAAGGGCCCTGAGGGCGGTGCTCAGTGTGCGCGGCTAACGGCTGTGCCCGCTGCTGCAGCCAGAGGCCGGGCGGGCTCTTCTCCAGGCTCCCGTGGGCCCGAGTCGGGTGCTCATGGAGCCCCGGCCCGGCGGGGCTGCGGGGCGGCACCGCGGCTCCCCGGGCAGCAGCCGGCCCTCTGCCCCTCCCCTCGGGAGCCCCTGGCCAGCGGCTGCTGGCCGCGCCTCAGGGCTGTGCGGGCAGGCGACGCCGGCTATGGGCGCACGCAGCGCCCGGCCCAGGGGCTGAGCCCGCGCCAACCCTTCCCTCCTGCCGCCCTCTGCAGCTGGCAGAGGACAGGAGCCGAGCGGCCGAGCACCTGCGCCGGGCACTGCACTACCTGCAGAGCCCACAGGAGTCCCTGCGAGAGGCGGCCGTCCGGTTCATGGGTGAGTCCCGAGCCCGGGCTCCTCCCCGGCCCGCCGCAGCTCGGCCTCGGCCCCGCCTGCTGCCCCGTCAGCGCCAGCCGCGCCCGGCGCCGTGGAGCCCCGCCTGGCCTGGGCGTTGCTGCTGCCGCCCTCTGGCAGGCGTGCCCTGGGGCGGCAGCGTGCGGCAAGGGCCGGGCTGAGCCCTGCCGGGCCAGCAGCCCGTGTGGCCACAGCGCCGGCAGCGCCGCTGGCAGGGAGCTGTGCCGCTGGGGCCTTGACAGGCTCTGTGTTCACAGGCATGGCCGGGCGGCACCTGAGGGGGCAGCAGCAAGAGCTCCAGCTGATCTGCACTGGTGAGTGAGTGAGGGCAGCGGGCTGACCGCGGGGGCCGGAGGGGGCAGCTGCAAGCCCTGCCCCGGCTGCGGAGGGATCTGCACCCGTGGGCAGAGCACACAGCCATATCAGGGCTACGTGTGCCATTCGTGGCCAGCAACCTCGGGCTGATCCCCTTGCTCCCTGCTCCCTGCGGGCCATGGCAAGAGACGACCGGGACGGCCCTGGCAGGGGGCTCTCCTCGGCTCCCTGCATATGTGGGATCTGACCTTGCCTCTGTTCCTCCCTCTTGCAGCCCTTGAAGAAATGGCATATGACAGCAGCCCTGCAATCAGAAATGCTGCCATTGAATTTTGTTTAGTTCTCCGAGCCGTACAGAGAGCGCCCTACTCCCCGTGGCATAAGCTGCGAGATCGATTCTGCAGCGCATGGAGGAAACGGCCTCGTCTGTGCGGCACTGCCTTGCTGTGCTGCTGGAGCTCTGCAGAGAGATGATCTGGGGCCATTTAAGCCAGCAGGAATTTTCTTTTTCTTCTTTAAGATTTTTGTGTTTGCATTTTCCTTGTTGGGTATGTAAATATAAAATATCTTACAGTACACAGAGTCCCAGAATCTTTCTTTCCTGCGCAACGTCTGTAGGGCATAAGAGAAGAGGGGGAAAAGGTTGCTTGTACTCAGCCAGCTGCCCAGGCGTGCAGGGTTGCAGGGAAAATGGCCAGGAGCCTTTTGGCCTTTGGTGGTTCTGCTGAAGCCTTTGTGCTGCCCACAGAGCGGCTGGGCAGGGGCCGGAGCTGCGGGGATCCCTGCCAGAGCGGTGCCTGGCGATGGCCACAAGCCCTGTGCCGGACAGGAAGGGCCATCTGTGTCCTCCTGCCCGTCTGCAGCTGGCTGCAGCGCTGAGGGCTCCCAGGTGCCTCTGGATGGGGCTCCTCTGGAGCTGCTGTGGGGCTGCGGGGCTGCTGCCGGCAAGCTTGGCCAGGCTGGGGGAGACCCTGAGGGGCAGAGGCACTGCTAAGCCCTGAGCAATTGGCTGGCAGAGGCCATAAGCAGCCCCCTGGCAGCTGCCTTGATCCCGACAGCCGGCTGCTCTGGCGCTTCCAGGTCGGTGACCGGTTGGAGGGACGCCCTGGAATCAGGCGTGGAACCCTGGTCCTGGCCTTTCAGGGCCGTGAGGCCAGCTGTTGTGGGGCTCGGGGGGTGCCCTCCCTGTGCTCCAGACTGGAGCGCCCTGCCCCTCAGCCTTAGGCATTGAGCTCCACTGTCTGATATCCAAGCCTTGTTCCTGTTGCTGTGGGGGAGGCCGAGCTCTGTGGCTTTAGGCCCCATGGAGCCAGAAGAGCAGCAGCTTTGAGCCCACAGGGGCCACAGAAAGGCCCTCTTGGACCACGGACATTCCTGTCCTGCCCAGGCCAGGGACACATGAGAGTGCAGCGGGCACCTTCAGGGTGCCATGCTGGCTTTGCACTGGGCCACCTCCCTGTGCTGCGCATGGCTGGCTCTTTGCTTTGCTGCTCTCGGCCTTGTGTCGTCGTACTCCTCTGGCTGCCTGCAGCCAGGGGCAGCCCTATCAGGAGGGTGAAAGGCCCCGTCTCCAACATCTCAAGAGGGAAATGGAGCTCTCCCGGCCCTCAGCCCACGCTGTAAGCAGAGCAGAGCCTTTTCCCCAGCCCTGTTGGCTTTCTGCCTGCTTCTGGCCCCTGGCCACCATGACCCACTGCACTCGCTCTGAGTCACCTACAGCATGCCTGGTGCCTCTTGATTTGCTGACCCTGGCATGTGAGGCTCACTGAGGGAAAGGTGGCTGTCCCAATGCTGAGGGCACACGTGGCTCACTGAGCAGACTTGAGGCTTCCCCAGCAGCTTGCAGGTGCCTTATGTGTCATGTTACCGTGCTTGTGCTCCTGTCTGTTCCTGTCCCTCTTCTCACCCTCACCCAACCCGCACCCTCTGACCTACCTTCAATAAATCCTGTTGCATCAGACACGGTGTCAAGAGCCCTCCTTCGGCTGCCGGTCGAGCGCACGTTACAGCCTCTGGGCCTGGGAGCAAGGTGGGCTGGGGGAGCTGGTCTCTCAGACCAAGAGGGAACGGCTCTCGACAGCACCTGCCCGTGGACATTCCCCGCACCAAATAAAATCATCTCCAAGTTTAGCTAGTAAGCTAGTAAGGTATAAACCACTAATTGCCTGGAAATCTGGCACTAGTCTCTGAGTTCCATTAGGTTTCTTTATTGCTGATCTAGCAGTATTAAATTTTGACTGCCGTTCTTCCAATAGTCCTGATGTCAGGGATTTAATTGACTGTTGGCTCTATTCCTTTCCTAGCTTCTAATCGTCAAGGGTATTGCTTTCTGACTACTGCCCTAACTCTTGTCTGTAGCTCAATTCTCATAGGGTCTGCTCGTTTTGATTTTCCTGGCCTATCAGTATCCCATACTCTTGGGTACACCTGATTCAATACTTGCTCTAACTAGTTCTTCTTGTTTGTTGGTCTGGTGTCAATTGTCAGTCCTACTGCTAAAACCGCTCATTTGTCTTCAGGTACCTTCCATTGAAGTTTTCTTTTTCTGAACGGAATTGTTGCTTCCAAATTTTCAAGCAAATCCCTGCATAGGACAGATTTGGGTGAGTTTGGCAAATAAAGAAACTGATGTATTCCCATTTTCTTCTTGATTTTACATCAAAATGGTCTCAGGAAGAATGCATTTTCTGGCTGCCCTACAGTTGCTCCTATTGCTTGAAGATAGTTTTCACTTTTAGGTATCAGTGCTTGATTCAAGAGTGAAAATGTGTCTCCACTATTTCTTAAAATTTCAACTTCTTCATCATTCTTTAGCTGTATTTTAAACAGTGGCCTGCTAGGGTAAGAATTGCCAGTCTCGGTCATTTCTTATCGTCTAGAGTGGCTGCAAGAGTTTTGTGGACTTTGTCTGCTAACTCTGGGCACTGGCCCTATTTCCAGGGTCCTGATTTCTTACAAGATGCACATTGATTTGACCCCAGCTTGGTCTGTGGCTGCTTTGAACCTCCTCTGCCTCTGCTATTTTCGCCCTTGCCTCTGCTTCAACCCCGCCTACATCCGTCCTCTCCCTGGTGCTGATCCAGAGCTGCCACCATGGCTGCAGGGAGCTCTTTTTCCCTCTCCTGACTATCGTACACTTTCTACTTTTGATGTAGTGTCTAAAAGCTTGCGTGACTGCTCAATGTGTTCTTCGAACACTTCTCAAACTCAGACGGGCTTGGTGCTGTGACCATTTCCCTGGGGTGTTCCAGTTTATGTTTATTTATCAGTTATCGTAGAATGGTTTGTTTTCATGTACCCCGTATTTTCCCCAACTTGGTTTACCCCTAGGTTCTGCCCTCCCTCAAAGCTGTCCCGCATGCCATTCCCCACTCTTTGTTCCAGCTCCTTCCCTGCCTCTCAAGATAATCCAGCTCTTTATTCCTGAACCTTCCCTGTCACTTTTGCCTTGGACACATCCCTGACTGCACCACCCCTTTGGAATTCCTCTATTGCTGGAAGCCCCACTGGCCCATGTGAGCTACCCTCTCCTCCCATCTGTCCTAATTAGTCCCAAGCAACCGATGGAATGCCCTCGCTCCTCCCCTGCAGATTCCTTCTTGCTCAATCGTTTGTATCCACCCCCTGAGTTGTACCCCGATAAAACCCCGTGCACAGAAGTGCTGGCGGCTCATTGCTGCTGAATCCTTCCCTTGGAATAAACCTTGGCCTGTGGAACCTCACAATCGAGGGGCCTCCTCCTTCTCTTTGGCCTGCTCCGTGCTGCAGTTAGTGGATCCTGAACCACTGAGCAGTGGCTCACCAGGGTCAGCCGCGGGCAGGACCCACGCCTTGGCCGTTCCCCACTCCCGGCGCAGCCGCCGCAGTTTTCCCAAGAGCCAGCCCGGGCTCCGCTGGGCTGCGTCAATGGGGAACCCGTCCCAGTGCCCGACTGTGCTCTGGGTGAAAAACCTTTATCTGATACGGAAATGAAACTTGCCCTGTCCCAGCTCCCTGCCCTTTTCTCCAGTCCTATCACTGGTCCCAACAGTGACGAGAGCTGCAGCAGCCCCTCTGATTCCTCTCAGGAGGATGTTGAAGACCACAATGACGCCCTTTACCCTCCTCCAGGCTGAACAAAGTGGCTTCAGCTGCATCTAGGGCTTCCCCTCCAGGCCACACTCCATCCTTGCAGTCCTCCTTTGCATTCTGGCTAATGGTTTCATATCTTTTGATATTGTACTGCCCAAAAGTGCGCCCGTCTGCTTCCAGCGCTTCTCTTGGCTGCTGCTTCAGGGTGTGGGCACCATCATCAGAGACACAGAAGAGCTTCTCCTCCCAGAGTTGTCCTTATCCTCCGCACTTCCACGTCTCTGCCTTGATGTTCACTGGGGAACTTGCCACTTTGTGGCCGCTCATTGCTGTGCTCAGCAGGGACACAGTTTTGTTTGGACACGAGCTGCCAGAGCAAGACATGCAGCAACTGAAGCTGAGAATAGCAGAGGCTGGGCAGATGCCGTTTTTTCCAGAATGTGGGAAAGAGAGTGAGAAAAGCACAAGGAAATTTCAGGCTGTTAACTCTGCAATCTAATTGCCCTGGGAAACTCAGCAATGGATGGTGCTCTGGTGCTACTGCCAATGCCTTCCATGAGAAAAATTCATTTTAGGAAGGAGCAACATCATCTGACAGAGACCAAGTGTGCCAGCAGTTGCTCCAGGTGCTCCTGCCATCAGCCCCTGCAGGAAAGAGGCACAGCCCCCAAGGCACGTGGCCTTTGGCTCCTTCTGGCACAGAAGCCCCCCGGGGGCACAGGTCTCAGGGGCAGGAGACAGGCGCCAGCGCTGCCAGGGCTCGGGGGGTGGCAGGTCTGCTTGGCCAGGGACTCTGCCACACCTGCTGATGTCAGCGCTCTCCGGGCCCCAGGCCTCAGAGCAGCATTGGTGCCCGGGCCCACACGTTCCTTGTGCGTGTCACACCGGCGGCTTTAGGACGGCCACCAGCCGGGACGTGTCCCAAGGAGGCCGTGCCAGCTTCCCTGCAAGGCCCGGTGCCCTTCCCAGAACGGCTGCGTCGGCAGCGCTGGGAGCTCCTTCTGCTGCCCTGAGCCCGCAGAGCATGGCAGCGTTTGCTGATGCTCTGAGCCCTTCTTAAAGGTCCTGTCGGCCTGGCTTAGACTCCTGGGGCCAGCCATTCCTTCCAAACTGGGCCACTTTGGGTGCGCTGGGCGTGGCCCCAGGGCAAGCGGCAGTGCGTGTGCAAGGGCCCTTGGTGACACGGTGCCACACAGGCACTGTGACGTGGAACGGGTGCCCAAGGGCTCTTTGTGACACAGGGTGACATAGGAGTTGCAGGTGACAAGAGCACGCCACAGTGCTCAGAGCACGCGACGGGACAGGACGGGACAGAGCGGTGCCGTGAGGAGCCCCCGCACAGCGCGCTCGTTCGCGTCCCACCCGGAGCTTTTCTGAAGCCTTGCTCCTGCAGCTGAGCTCGAGGGCAGACCACAGGACTTGCTGACCCGTGGTCTCCCTGAGGCTTCTCTTCTGCAGGTGCCCTTGAGGCCATATCATAGTCCTTGTCAGGAGTCCCCTGTCCTTGTGGCAGGAGGAGCCCTTGAGACCGAGTGCAGGACTTGCTGTCCTGTAGCCTTCCTGAGGCTTCTTACTTGAAGGTGCCTTCCAGGCACCACTGCAGCACTTGGTGACTTGGAGCTCTTCCAAGGCAACTCTGCTGCAGATAGGCACAAATCCAGGCAGAGACATGGAGCAGAGACACCCGGCAGTGCCCGAGCTGGCCTGGGTGGAGGAGGTGGACGAAGGCCCTGGAGCTGCCCCGGCACAGCAGACTGAAGAGGTGGTGCCGTTCCAGCCACCGCAGGAGGGTGAGTGGCAGAGCTGGGCCACAGGACTGGTGCCTGCTGCCAGCTTGGACCCCATGCCGTGCCGTGCCGTGCCATGCTATCCCCTGGGGACATGCCCACGGACAGGACGGAAGAGGGGCCGGGCAGACACCCCGCAGTGGCCGTGCTCCATCCCCTGGGGCATCCCGGGGCTCTCTCTGCCTGGGGATGGCAGGGCTGGGCCGTGTTGTCCGGCCTCTCCCGCAGCCCCTCATCTCTGGCTGCGCTCGCTCTTTGCCAGATGCAGCCCTGGAGCGCACACAAGAGCAGGAGTCCAGCCGTGGCCGCTTCCGCAGAACAGCGCAGGTACCTGCAGCCACCCCCACCTGGGCTGGGCCTGCTGTCCCTGCTCAGCCCAGCACCGTGTGTGCAGCACTGCATGCAACATCCCCGGCTTCCTGCCCTTCTCCTACAGTTTGTTTGCAACTTCCTCAAGAGAATTGAGGAGGAAGAGACCATCGCCACGGGCGTAGGCTTCAGACCATACTCGCCCATCTTCCTAAGCAAGACCAGTGCTGCCCTGCTGTGTATGCTTGTAGAGGAACATTTGTACACGCCAAAGCAAGTAAGCAGCCTGTGGCCAGGCTTTGATCCTCGCAGCAATTGCTTGGCCTCCCAGTCCACGCATGCTGCTTGCTGTGAGCCTTTCAGGCCACATGGCAGTGGCGTGGGAAGGGAAGCACTCCTCTGGGGAAGCTGGGAACATTGCTCCCTCTGGCAGCATTCCAAGTCTCCCCGTGCCTTCTCCAGGTGCCTGCCATGGTGAGCTACATCCACCAGTGGCTCATGGCCAATGATTCTGCTGAGCACAGGCTGGACAAGACCCTGCTGGATCTCACCCAAGCACAGCCAAATGACGCAGTCATGACGCTCCTGCGTGTGGCCCCGTCCTGTGACAGGTATGGGGCCCACCTGCCCACAGGGCTCAGGCCTCCCCAGCCCATCACCCTGCACAGCCTGCCCCAGGTGTCGGAGCGACAGAGAGTTCCAGGGCCCTCTGGATGCTCCCTTTGCCAGCCCGGCCACGTCAGCCCCTGAGCCTGCTGCCATGCTCCCTTGCTGCCTCTCAGGGCTCTGTCCCCACAGGCCTGGGCTGTCGGGGGCAGCTGCAGGCAGGGGGGCAGTGGGCACAGGCAGAAATGGCAGCCGGCTCAGCTGCCCCCGGTGCTGTGTCTGAGACCCCCCTGAGACAGAGCTCTAACCCCACAGAGCTGCCGTGGCCATGTGGAAGACCATCATGGGCTCAGCCAGGACTGCGGAGCTGGCGCAGCTGATCCTCCTGGATGTGCTGGGGAGCTGGCCAGAGTACAGCAGCTGCACCTCCGATGGGGACGAAACGGGTGTCTTTGCCCTGGCTGTGAGTTTCTGCAACTGGCCTTTGCAGGCCCCAAGGCTGCCTCTCCAGCAGCTCTCCATCCTCCTTCCCCCGCTGCATCTCCCTGCCTCAGGCGCTGGCCTGAAACCTGGCCCAGGGGCGGCCTCAGGCCCACCAGGCCCCGTGCTCCCCCTGCCATGGTCTCTCCTGGCCTCTCCCTGCCACGCTCGCGCCCTGCCACGCACACACCTCGGCGCTGAGCGCTGTCTCGGGGGGCTTTGTCCTTTGCAGGCAACTGTGGTGATGTGGAAGATCCTCCAGGTGCCCTGTCTCCCACGGATCTTGAAGGTGTATTTCCCCCGCCTATTGGTGCATCTGCTGTTCCAAGTGTTCTTCAGCACTCTGGATATGCCAGAGGAGGTCGACACCTTCTGGAAGGGATGCCAGGAAGAGCACGGCCTTGCCACCAGCCCCAACAGGTGCTCCATCCCACTCCTCCTGTCCCCGCCACGTGGCCTGCCAAGGAGCCAGTGCTGCCAGCGTGACCTGGGCTTTGCTGTGCACACAGGTTTGCTGTGCGCACCCTGAAGTCCCTGCTCTGCCTTCTCCGCTGCGAGGATGTGGTGGTGGCAATGGAGCGCAGGTGTGCCTGGGACACGCTGCTCTCTCTTGACACTCACCACTTTGCCGTGGCTCTGCTTGCCAGGTGAGACCCCCTTCTCCCCACTGCCTCTGACATTGCTGCTCTGTGCCCAGGTGCCCCACAAAGTGTCCGTGGTGGCCATGGGTCAGAGGGCCTTGTCACTGAGGGATGGCCAAGCAGACTGGAAAAGGCTGGCAACAGGAGGGTGCCCATGAGCAACCAACTGCCAAATGGCCCACGTCCCCTTGCTGGAAGGGTGCTGGGGAAAGATGAGAACTGGGTGAGTCACGCCTGGGAGAGGTTTGCCCCACTGCATCAGGGTCTTGTTTCCTTTTCCCCCTCTTCAGAGAAATTCGCCGCTTAGCCATCCACTTTTGTTCCGCGGTTGCATTCTACCTGCTCGCCCTGCTCGGCAAAGAGATGCCATACTGGGATTTCCCTGCCCTGGCATTCCTTGTGGAGGTGAGCCTCAAGGCCAGCGCTGCCTGGCTGAGCAGCCTCCCAGCCCTCTGGCCTCTCGCAGCCACAGCTGCCAGGACAGTGCCCGTGCCCTGTGCTGCTGCCTGGGCCCGGCCCTGTGCGCTGCTGGGCTCCTGCCGGCCGGCTCCCCTGTCTGTCACTGCCCTGTGCCTTTCAGGTCCTCGAGTGCCTGGACTTGAGGGAATGCAGTGACAGTGTTCTGGAGATCCTGGCACAGAACCTGCAGAGCGAGCACATGGCCAGGCGTTACTTGGCACTCCGAGGCCTCGTAGTGCTGGGCAAGAATCCCTTGATGGTGAGAAGGGGGCAGTGGCTGAAGCCGTGCAGGCAGCGTGGGGCTGGGCAACGCAGTCGCTTGGCCTTGCCTGGGCTTCGGCCGCTGGGGCAGCTGCTCCCAGCTCTCCTGCTTCCCGCTTCAGCTGCCCCAGTGCTTCGGGACAGGCCTTTGGCCTCTGGGCCCTGCGGCAGCAGGGCGGCCTTTCATAAAGTCGTGTTCCGCACAGGCTGAAAAAATGCAGAGCCTGACTGGAAGTCTTGTGGAGCTTCTGGAGGAAAATGACAGCGACATGATCAGGATGAGCACTCTTCTACTCAGATATTTGCTCCTGGATAATGGTGCTCCAATAGCCACCCCCATCGCCCTGCAGCTGGCTGAGGCGCTCCTGCCACTCTTTGACAGCGTAAGGCTCTGTGCCCACAGCCACAGCCACTGGCTGCTGCCCGGGCCCCTTGGTGCCCTGTGCAGATGCCTGCCTGTGCCCTGGGGGGCCTGAAGCAGCTGATGCTCAGGTCTTTTGCCCTTTCCTTTCATCCAGGATGATATCCAGGTGCAGCTGAGCTCCATGGCTCTCTTTCAAGAGATGCTGGACTTATTAAGAGAAGAGGGAAGAAAGGCCCTCAAGTCCCACGTGCGCCAGAGCCTGCTCCCTCTCTACTTCCACTGCCACGATGAGAATCAGATTGTTGCTGAGGTGAGCACTTGTGGCCAGCTGCTGTCCCCCTGGCAGGGGCTTGGGCTGCCTCCTGCCCTGGCACCTTGTGGGCTGCAGCCTCCTCCAGCCTGTGCCACTGGGATGCTCCTGTGCCCTGGACTGTGGGGCCATCTGTGCATCTCTGTCCCTCTCCAGGCCTCCCGGGAAATGCTGCATTCCTCAGCCAGATTCCTGAAGAGGAGGGATATAGAACAAATGCTGCACGTGGATCAGAGCTTTGGGGAGTGCCTGGTAAGAACAGCAGAGACCCCCCAGCCTCAGCATGGCCAAGGGCCCTGAGGGCGGTGCTCAGTGTGCGCGGCTAACGGCTGTGCCCGCTGCTGCAGCCAGAGGCCGGGCGGGCTCTTCTCCAGGCTCCCGTGGGCCCGAGTCGGGTGCTCATGGAGCCCCGGCCCGGCGGGGCTGCGGGGCGGCACCGCGGCTCCCCGGGCAGCAGCCGGCCCTCTGCCCCTCCCCTCGGGAGCCCCTGGCCAGCGGCTGCTGGCCGCGCCTCAGGGCTGTGCGGGCAGGCGACGCCGGCTATGGGCGCACGCAGCGCCCGGCCCAGGGGCTGAGCCCGCGCCAACCCTTCCCTCCTGCCGCCCTCTGCAGCTGGCAGAGGACAGGAGCCGAGCGGCCGAGCACCTGCGCCGGGCACTGCACTACCTGCAGAGCCCACAGGAGTCCCTGCGAGAGGCGGCCGTCCGGTTCATGGGTGAGTCCCGAGCCCGGGCTCCTCCCCGGCCCGCCGCAGCTCGGCCTCGGCCCCGCCTGCTGCCCCGTCAGCGCCAGCCGCGCCCGGCGCCGTGGAGCCCCGCCTGGCCTGGGCGTTGCTGCTGCCGCCCTCTGGCAGGCGTGCCCTGGGGCGGCAGCGTGCGGCAAGGGCCGGGCTGAGCCCTGCCGGGCCAGCAGCCCGTGTGGCCACAGCGCCGGCAGCGCCGCTGGCAGGGAGCTGTGCCGCTGGGGCCTTGACAGGCTCTGTGTTCACAGGCATGGCCGGGCGGCACCTGAGGGGGCAGCAGCAAGAGCTCCAGCTGATCTGCACTGGTGAGTGAGTGAGGGCAGCGGGCTGACCGCGGGGGCCGGAGGGGGCAGCTGCAAGCCCTGCCCCGGCTGCGGAGGGATCTGCACCCGTGGGCAGAGCACACAGCCATATCAGGGCTACGTGTGCCATTCGTGGCCAGCAACCTCGGGCTGATCCCCTTGCTCCCTGCTCCCTGCGGGCCATGGCAAGAGACGACCGGGACGGCCCTGGCAGGGGGCTCTCCTCGGCTCCCTGCATATGTGGGATCTGACCTTGCCTCTGTTCCTCCCTCTTGCAGCCCTTGAAGAAATGGCATATGACAGCAGCCCTGCAATCAGAAATGCTGCCATTGAATTTTGTTTAGTTCTCCGAGCCGTACAGAGAGCGCCCTACTCCCCGTGGCATAAGCTGCGAGATCGATTCTGCAGCGCATGGAGGAAACGGCCTCGTCTGTGCGGCACTGCCTTGCTGTGCTGCTGGAGCTCTGCAGAGAGATGATCTGGGGCCATTTAAGCCAGCAGGAATTTTCTTTTTCTTCTTTAAGATTTTTGTGTTTGCATTTTCCTTGTTGGGTATGTAAATATAAAATATCTTACAGTACACAGAGTCCCAGGATCTTTCTTTCCTGCGCAACGTCTGTAGGGCATAAGAGAAGAGGGGGAAAAGGTTGCTTGTACTCAGCCAGCTGCCCAGGCGTGCAGGGTTGCAGGGAAAATGGCCAGGAGCCTTTTGGCCTTTGGTGGTTCTGCTGAAGCCTTTGTGCTGCCCACAGAGCGGCTGGGCAGGGGCCGGAGCTGCGGGGATCCCTGCCAGAGCGGTGCCTGGCGATGGCCACAAGCCCTGTGCCGGACAGGAAGGGCCATCTGTGTCCTCCTGCCCGTCTGCAGCTGGCTGCAGCGCTGAGGGCTCCCAGGTGCCTCTGGATGGGGCTCCTCTGGAGCTGCTGTGGGGCTGCGGGGCTGCTGCCGGCAAGCTTGGCCAGGCTGGGGGAGACCCTGAGGGGCAGAGGCACTGCTAAGCCCTGAGCAATTGGCTGGCAGAGGCCATAAGCAGCCCCCTGGCAGCTGCCTTGATCCCGACAGCCGGCTGCTCTGGCGCTTCCAGGTCGGTGACCGGTTGGAGGGACGCCCTGGAATCAGGCGTGGAACCCTGGTCCTGGCCTTTCAGGGCCGTGAGGCCAGCTGTTGTGGGGCTCGGGGGGTGCCCTCCCTGTGCTCCAGACTGGAGCGCCCTGCCCCTCAGCCTTAGGCATTGAGCTCCACTGTCTGATATCCAAGCCTTGTTCCTGTTGCTGTGGGGGAGGCCGAGCTCTGTGGCTTTAGGCCCCATGGAGCCAGAAGAGCAGCAGCTTTGAGCCCACAGGGGCCACAGAAAGGCCCTCTTGGACCACGGACATTCCTGTCCTGCCCAGGCCAGGGACACATGAGAGTGCAGCGGGCACCTTCAGGGTGCCATGCTGGCTTTGCACTGGGCCACCTCCCTGTGCTGCGCATGGCTGGCTCTTTGCTTTGCTGCTCTCGGCCTTGTGTCGTCGTACTCCTCTGGCTGCCTGCAGCCAGGGGCAGCCCTATCAGGAGGGTGAAAGGCCCCGTCTCCAACATCTCAAGAGGGAAATGGAGCTCTCCCGGCCCTCAGCCCACGCTGTAAGCAGAGCAGAGCCTTTTCCCCAGCCCTGTTGGCTTTCTGCCTGCTTCTGGCCCCTGGCCACCATGACCCACTGCACTCGCTCTGAGTCACCTACAGCATGCCTGGTGCCTCTTGATTTGCTGACCCTGGCATGTGAGGCTCACTGAGGGAAAGGTGGCTGTCCCAATGCTGAGGGCACACGTGGCTCACTGAGCAGACTTGAGGCTTCCCCAGCAGCTTGCAGGTGCCTTATGTGTCATGTTACCGTGCTTGTGCTCCTGTCTGTTCCTGTCCCTCTTCTCACCCTCACCCAACCCGCACCCTCTGACCTACCTTCAATAAATCCTGTTGCATCAGACACGGTGTCAAGAGCCCTCCTTCGGCTGCCGGTCGAGCGCACGTTACAGCCTCTGGGCCTGGGAGCAAGGTGGGCTGGGGGAGCTGGTCTCTCAGACCAAGAGGGAACGGCTCTCGACAGCACCTGCCCGTGGACATTCCCCGCACCAAATAAAATCATCTCCAAGTTTAGCTAGTAAGCTAGTAAGGTATAAACCACTAATTGCCTGGAAATCTGGCACTAGTCTCTGAGTTCCATTAGGTTTCTTTATTGCTGATCTAGCAGTATTAAATTTTGACTGCCGTTCTTCCAATAGTCCTGATGTCAGGGATTTAATTGACTGTTGGCTCTATTCCTTTCCTAGCTTCTAATCGTCAAGGGTATTGCTTTCTGACTACTGCCCTAACTCTTGTCTGTAGCTCAATTCTCATAGGGTCTGCTCGTTTTGATTTTCCTGGCCTATCAGTATCCCATACTCTTGGGTACACCTGATTCAATACTTGCTCTAACTAGTTCTTCTTGTTTGTTGGTCTGGTGTCAATTGTCAGTCCTACTGCTAAAACCGCTCATTTGTCTTCAGGTACCTTCCATTGAAGTTTTCTTTTTCTGAACGGAATTGTTGCTTCCAAATTTTCAAGCAAATCCCTGCATAGGACAGATTTGGGTGAGTTTGGCAAATAAAGAAACTGATGTATTCCCATTTTCTTCTTGATTTTACATCAAAATGGTCTCAGGAAGAATGCATTTTCTGGCTGCCCTACAGTTGCTCCTATTGCTTGAAGATAGTTTTCACTTTTAGGTATCAGTGCTTGATTCAAGAGTGAAAATGTGTCTCCACTATTTCTTAAAATTTCAACTTCTTCATCATTCTTTAGCTGTATTTTAAACAGTGGCCTGCTAGGGTAAGAATTGCCAGTCTCGGTCATTTCTTATCGTCTAGAGTGGCTGCAAGAGTTTTGTGGACTTTGTCTGCTAACTCTGGGCACTGGCCCTATTTCCAGGGTCCTGATTTCTTACAAGATGCACATTGATTTGACCCCAGCTTGGTCTGTGGCTGCTTTGAACCTCCTCTGCCTCTGCTATTTTCGCCCTTGCCTCTGCTTCAACCCCGCCTACATCCGTCCTCTCCCTGGTGCTGATCCAGAGCTGCCACCATGGCTGCAGGGAGCTCTTTTTCCCTCTCCTGACTATCGTACACTTTCTACTTTTGATGTAGTGTCTAAAAGCTTGCGTGACTGCTCAATGTGTTCTTCGAACACTTCTCAAACTCAGACGGGCTTGGTGCTGTGACCATTTCCCTGGGGTGTTCCAGTTTATGTTTATTTATCAGTTATCGTAGAATGGTTTGTTTTCATGTACCCCGTATTTTCCCCAACTTGGTTTACCCCTAGGTTCTGCCCTCCCTCAAAGCTGTCCCGCATGCCATTCCCCACTCTTTGTTCCAGCTCCTTCCCTGCCTCTCAAGATAATCCAGCTCTTTATTCCTGAACCTTCCCTGTCACTTTTGCCTTGGACACATCCCTGACTGCACCACCCCTTTGGAATTCCTCTATTGCTGGAAGCCCCACTGGCCCATGTGAGCTACCCTCTCCTCCCATCTGTCCTAATTAGTCCCAAGCAACCGATGGAATGCCCTCGCTCCTCCCCTGCAGATTCCTTCTTGGTCAATCGTTTGTATCCACCCCCTGAGTTGTACCCCGATAAAACCCCGTGCACAGAAGTGCTGGCGGCTCATTGCTGCTGAATCCTTCCCTTGGAATAAACCTTGGCCTGTGGAACCTCACAATCGAGGGGCCTCCTCCTTCTCTTTGGCCTGCTCCGTGCTGCAGTTAGTGGATCCTGAACCACTGAGCAGTGGCTCACCAGGGTCAGCCGCGGGCAGGACCCACGCCTTGGCCGTTCCCCACTCCCGGCGCAGCCGCCGCAGTTTTCCCAAGAGCCAGCCCGGGCTCCGCTGGGCTGCGTCAATGGGGAACCCGTCCCAGTGCCCGACTGTGCTCTGGGTGAAAAACCTTTATCTGATACGGAAATGAAACTTGCCCTGTCCCAGCTCCCTGCCCTTTTCTCCAGTCCTATCACTGGTCCCAACAGTGACGAGAGCTGCAGCAGCCCCTCTGATTCCTCTCAGGAGGATGTTGAAGACCACAATGACGCCCTTTACCCTCCTCCAGGCTGAACAAAGTGGCTTCAGCTGCATCTAGGGCTTCCCCTCCAGGCCACACTCCATCCTTGCAGTCCTCCTTTGCATTCTGGCTAATGGTTTCATATCTTTTGATATTGTACTGCCCAAAAGTGCGCCCGTCTGCTTCCAGCGCTTCTCTTGGCTGCTGCTTCAGGGTGTGGGCACCATCATCAGAGACACAGAAGAGCTTCTCCTCCCAGAGTTGTCCTTATCCTCCGCACTTCCACGTCTCTGCCTTGATGTTCACTGGGGAACTTGCCACTTTGTGGCCGCTCATTGCTGTGCTCAGCAGGGACACAGTTTTGTTTGGACACGAGCTGCCAGAGCAAGACATGCAGCAACTGAAGCTGAGAATAGCAGAGGCTGGGCAGATGCCGTTTTTTCCAGAATGTGGGAAAGAGAGTGAGAAAAGCACAAGGAAATTTCAGGCTGTTAACTCTGCAATCTAATTGCCCTGGGAAACTCAGCAATGGATGGTGCTCTGGTGCTACTGCCAATGCCTTCCATGAGAAAAATTCATTTTAGGAAGGAGCAACATCATCTGACAGAGACCAAGTGTGCCAGCAGTTGCTCCAGGTGCTCCTGCCATCAGCCCCTGCAGGAAAGAGGCACAGCCCCCAAGGCACGTGGCCTTTGGCTCCTTCTGGCACAGAAGCCCCCCGGGGGCACAGGTCTCAGGGGCAGGAGACAGGCGCCAGCGCTGCCAGGGCTCGGGGGGTGGCAGGTCTGCTTGGCCAGGGACTCTGCCACACCTGCTGATGTCAGCGCTCTCCGGGCCCCAGGCCTCAGAGCAGCATTGGTGCCCGGGCCCACACGTTCCTTGTGCGTGTCACACCGGCGGCTTTAGGACGGCCACCAGCCGGGACGTGTCCCAAGGAGGCCGTGCCAGCTTCCCTGCAAGGCCCGGTGCCCTTCCCAGAACGGCTGCGTCGGCAGCGCTGGGAGCTCCTTCTGCTGCCCTGAGCCCGCAGAGCATGGCAGCGTTTGCTGATGCTCTGAGCCCTTCTTAAAGGTCCTGTCGGCCTGGCTTAGACTCCTGGGGCCAGCCATTCCTTCCAAACTGGGCCACTTTGGGTGCGCTGGGCGTGGCCCCAGGGCAAGCGGCAGTGCGTGTGCAAGGGCCCTTGGTGACACGGTGCCACACAGGCACTGTGACGTGGAACGGGTGCCCAAGGGCTCTTTGTGACACAGGGTGACATAGGAGTTGCAGGTGACAAGAGCACGCCACAGTGCTCAGAGCACGCGACGGGACAGGACGGGACAGAGCGGTGCCGTGAGGAGCCCCCGCACAGCGCGCTCGTTCGCGTCCCACCCGGAGCTTTTCTGAAGCCTTGCTCCTGCAGCTGAGCTCGAGGGCAGACCACAGGACTTGCTGACCCGTGGTCTCCCTGAGGCTTCTCTTCTGCAGGTGCCCTTGAGGCCATATCATAGTCCTTGTCAGGAGTCCCCTGTCCTTGTGGCAGGAGGAGCCCTTGAGACCGAGTGCAGGACTTGCTGTCCTGTAGCCTTCCTGAGGCTTCTTACTTGAAGGTGCCTTCCAGGCACCACTGCAGCACTTGGTGACTTGGAGCTCTTCCAAGGCAACTCTGCTGCACATAGGCACAAATCCAGGCAGAGACATGGAGCAGAGACACCCGGCAGTGCCCGAGCTGGCCTGGGTGGAGGAGGTGGACGAAGGCCCTGGAGCTGCCCCGGCACAGCAGACTGAAGAGGTGGTGCCGTTCCAGCCACCGCAGGAGGGTGAGTGGCAGAGCTGGGCCACAGGACTGGTGCCTGCTGCCAGCTTGGACCCCATGCCGTGCCGTGCCGTGCCATGCTATCCCCTGGGGACATGCCCACGGACAGGACGGAAGAGGGGCCGGGCAGACACCCCGCAGTGGCCGTGCTCCATCCCCTGGGGCATCCCGGGGCTCTCTCTGCCTGGGGATGGCAGGGCTGGGCCGTGTTGTCCGGCCTCTCCCGCAGCCCCTCATCTCTGGCTGCGCTCGCTCTTTGCCAGATGCAGCCCTGGAGCGCACACAAGAGCAGGAGTCCAGCCGTGGCCGCTTCCGCAGAACAGCGCAGGTACCTGCAGCCACCCCCACCTGGGCTGGGCCTGCTGTCCCTGCTCAGCCCAGCACCGTGTGTGCAGCACTGCATGCAACATCCCCGGCTTCCTGCCCTTCTCCTACAGTTTGTTTGCAACTTCCTCAAGAGAATTGAGGAGGAAGAGACCATCGCCACGGGCGTAGGCTTCAGACCATACTCGCCCATCTTCCTAAGCAAGACCAGTGCTGCCCTGCTGTGTATGCTTGTAGAGGAACATTTGTACACGCCAAAGCAAGTAAGCAGCCTGTGGCCAGGCTTTGATCCTCCCAGCAATTGCTTGGCCTCCCAGTCCACGCATGCTGCTTGCTGTGAGCCTTTCAGGCCACATGGCAGTGGCGTGGGAAGGGAAGCACTCCTCTGGGGAAGCTGGGAACATTGCTCCCTCTGGCAGCATTCCAAGTCTCCCCGTGCCTTCTCCAGGTGCCTGCCATGGTGAGCTACATCCACCAGTGGCTCATGGCCAATGATTCTGCTGAGCACAGGCTGGACAAGACCCTGCTGGATCTCACCCAAGCACAGCCAAATGACGCAGTCATGACGCTCCTGCGTGTGGCCCCGTCCTGTGACAGGTATGGGGCCCACCTGCCCACAGGGCTCAGGCCTCCCCAGCCCATCACCCTGCACAGCCTGCCCCAGGTGTCGGAGCGACAGAGAGTTCCAGGGCCCTCTGGATGCTCCCTTTGCCAGCCCGGCCACGTCAGCCCCTGAGCCTGCTGCCATGCTCCCTTGCTGCCTCTCAGGGCTCTGTCCCCACAGGCCTGGGCTGTCGGGGGCAGCTGCAGGCAGGGGGGCAGTGGGCACAGGCAGAAATGGCAGCCGGCTCAGCTGCCCCCGGTGCTGTGTCTGAGACCCCCCTGAGACAGAGCTCTAACCCCACAGAGCTGCCGTGGCCATGTGGAAGACCATCATGGGCTCAGCCAGGACTGCGGAGCTGGCGCAGCTGATCCTCCTGGATGTGCTGGGGAGCTGGCCAGAGTACAGCAGCTGCACCTCCGATGGGGACGAAACGGGTGTCTTTGCCCTGGCTGTGAGTTTCTGCAACTGGCCTTTGCAGGCCCCAAGGCTGCCTCTCCATCCTCCTTCCCCCGCTGCATCTCCCTGCCTCAGGCGCTGGCCTGAAACCTGGCCCAGGGGCGGCCTCAGGCCCACCAGGCCCCGTGCTCCCCCTGCCATGGTCTCTCCTGGCCTCTCCCTGCCACGCTCGCGCCCTGCCACGCACACACCTCGGCGCTGAGCGCTGTCTCGGGGGGCTTTGTCCTTTGCAGGCAACTGTGGTGATGTGGAAGATCCTCCAGGTGCCCTGTCTCCCACGGATCTTGAAGGTGTATTTCCCCCGCCTATTGGTGCATCTGCTGTTCCAAGTGTTCTTCAGCACTCTGGATATGCCAGAGGAGGTCGACACCTTCTGGAAGGGATGCCAGGAAGAGCACGGCCTTGCCACCAGCCCCAACAGGTGCTCCATCCCACTCCTCCTGTCCCCGCCACGTGGCCTGCCAAGGAGCCAGTGCTGCCAGCGTGACCTGGGCTTTGCTGTGCACACAGGTTTGCTGTGCGCACCCTGAAGTCCCTGCTCTGCCTTCTCCGCTGCGAGGATGTGGTGGTGGCAATGGAGCGCAGGTGTGCCTGGGACACGCTGCTCTCTCTTGACACTCACCACTTTGCCGTGGCTCTGCTTGCCAGGTGAGACCCCCTTCTCCCCACTGCCTCTGACATTGCTGCTCTGTGCCCAGGTGCCCCACAAAGTGTCCGTGGTGGCCATGGGTCAGAGGGCCTTGTCACTGAGGGATGGCCAAGCAGACTGGAAAAGGCTGGCAACAGGAGGGTGCCCATGAGCAACCAACTGCCAAATGGCCCACGTCCCCTTGCTGGAAGGGTGCTGGGGAAAGATGAGAACTGGGTGAGTCACGCCTGGGAGAGGTTTGCCCCACTGCATCAGGGTCTTGTTTCCTTTTCCCCCTCTTCAGAGAAATTCGCCGCTTAGCCATCCACTTTTGTTCCGCGGTTGCATTCTACCTGCTCGCCCTGCTCGGCAAAGAGATGCCATACTGGGATTTCCCTGCCCTGGCATTCCTTGTGGAGGTGAGCCTCAAGGCCAGCGCTGCCTGGCTGAGCAGCCTCCCAGCCCTCTGGCCTCTCGCAGCCACAGCTGCCAGGACAGTGCCCGTGCCCTGTGCTGCTGCCTGGGCCCGGCCCTGTGCGCTGCTGGGCTCCTGCCGGCCGGCTCCCCTGTCTGTCACTGCCCTGTGCCTTTCAGGTCCTCGAGTGCCTGGACTTGAGGGAATGCAGTGACAGTGTTCTGGAGATCCTGGCACAGAACCTGCAGAGCGAGCACATGGCCAGGCGTTACTTGGCACTCCGAGGCCTCGTAGTGCTGGGCAAGAATCCCTTGATGGTGAGAAGGGGGCAGTGGCTGAAGCCGTGCAGGCAGCGTGGGGCTGGGCAACGCAGTCGCTTGGCCTTGCCTGGGCTTCGGCCGCTGGGGCAGCTGCTCCCAGCTCTCCTGCTTCCCGCTTCAGCTGCCCCAGTGCTTCGGGACAGGCCTTTGGCCTCTGGGCCCTGCGGCAGCAGGGCGGCCTTTCATAAAGTCGTGTTCCGCACAGGCTGAAAAAATGCAGAGCCTGACTGGAAGTCTTGTGGAGCTTCTGGAGGAAAATGACAGCGACATGATCAGGATGAGCACTCTTCTACTCAGATATTTGCTCCTGGATAATGGTGCTCCAATAGCCACCCCCATCGCCCTGCAGCTGGCTGAGGCGCTCCTGCCACTCTTTGACAGCGTAAGGCTCTGTGCCCACAGCCACAGCCACTGGCTGCTGCCCGGGCCCCTTGGTGCCCTGTGCAGATGCCTGCCTGTGCCCTGGGGGGCCTGAAGCAGCTGATGCTCAGGTCTTTTGCCCTTTCCTTTCATCCAGGATGATATCCAGGTGCAGCTGAGCTCCATGGCTCTCTTTCAAGAGATGCTGGACTTATTAAGAGAAGAGGGAAGAAAGGCCCTCAAGTCCCACGTGCGCCAGAGCCTGCTCCCTCTCTACTTCCACTGCCACGATGAGAATCAGATTGTTGCTGAGGTGAGCACTTGTGGCCAGCTGCTGTCCCCCTGGCAGGGGCTTGGGCTGCCTCCTGCCCTGGCACCTTGTGGGCTGCAGCCTCCTCCAGCCTGTGCCACTGGGATGCTCCTGTGCCCTGGACTGTGGGGCCATCTGTGCATCTCTGTCCCTCTCCAGGCCTCCCGGGAAATGCTGCATTCCTCAGCCAGATTCCTGAAGAGGAGGGATATAGAACAAATGCTGCACGTGGATCAGAGCTTTGGGGAGTGCCTGGTAAGAACAGCAGAGACCCCCCAGCCTCAGCATGGCCAAGGGCCCTGAGGGCGGTGCTCAGTGTGCGGGGCTAACGGCTGCGCCCGCTGCTGCAGCCAGAGGCCGGGCGGGCTCTTCTCCAGGCTCCCGTGGGCCCGAGTCGGGTGCTCATGGAGCCCCGGCCCGGCGGGGCTGCGGGGCGGCACCGCGGCTCCCCGGGCAGCAGCCGGCCCTCTGCCCCTCCCCTCGGGAGCCCCTGGCCAGCGGCTGCTGGCCGCGCCTCAGGGCTGTGCGGGCAGGCGACGCCGGCTATGGGCGCACGCAGCGCCTGGCCCAGGGTCTGAGCCCGCGCCAACCCTTCCCTCCTGCCGCTCTCTGCAGCTGGCAGAGGACAGGAGCCGAGCGGCCGAGCACCTGCGCCGGGCACTGCACTACCTGCAGAGCCCACAGGAGTCCCTGCGAGAGGCGGCCGTCCGGTTCATGGGTGAGTCCCGAGCCCGGGCTCCTCCCCGGCCCGCCGCAGCTCGGCCTCGGCCCCGCCTGCTGCCCCGTCAGCGCCAGCCGCGCCCGGCGCCGTGGAGCCCCGCCTGGCCTGGGCGTTGCTGCTGCCGCCCTCTGGCAGGCGTGCCCTGGGGCGGCAGCGTGCGGCAAGGGCCGGGCTGAGCCCTGCCGGGCCAGCAGCCCGTGTGGCCACAGCGCCGGCAGCGCCGCTGGCAGGGAGCTGTGCCGCTGGGGCCTTGACAGGCTCTGTGTTCACAGGCATGGCCGGGCGGCACCTGAGGGGGCAGCAGCAAGAGCTCCAGCTGATCTGCACTGGTGAGTGAGTGAGGGCAGCGGGCTGACCGCGGGGGCCGGAGGGGGCAGCTGCAAGCCCTGCCCCGGCTGCGGAGGGATCTGCACCCGTGGGCAGAGCACACAGCCATATCAGGGCTACGTGTGCCATTCGTGGCCAGCAACCTCGGGCTGATCCCCTTGCTCCCTGCTCCCTGCGGGCCATGGCAAGAGACGACCGGGACGGCCCTGGCAGGGGGCTCTCCTCGGCTCCCTGCATATGTGGGATCTGACCTTGCCTCTGTTCCTCCCTCTTGCAGCCCTTGAAGAAATGGCATATGACAGCAGCCCTGCAATCAGAAATGCCGCCATTGAATCTTGTTTAGTTCTCCGAGCCGTACAGAGAGCGCCCTACTCCCCGTGGCATAAGCTGCGAGATCGATTCTGCAGCGCATGGAGGAAACGGCCTCGTCTGTGCGGCACTGCCTTGCTGTGCTGCTGGAGCTCTGCAGAGAGATGATCTGGGGCCATTTAAGCCAGCAGGAATTTTCTTTTTCTTCTTTAAGATTTTTGTGTTTGCATTTTCCTTGTTGGGTATGTAAATATAAAATATCTTACAGTACACAGAGTCCCAGAATCTTTCTTTCCTGCGCAACGTCTGTAGGGCATAAGAGAAGAGGGGGAAAAGGTTGCTTGTACTCAGCCAGCTGCCCAGGCGTGCAGGGTTGCAGGGAAAATGGCCAGGAGCCTTTTGGCCTTTGGTGGTTCTGCTGAAGCCTTTGTGCTGCCCACAGAGCGGCTGGGCAGGGGCCGGAGCTGCGGGGATCCCTGCCAGAGCGGTGCCTGGCGATGGCCACAAGCCCTGTGCCGGACAGGAAGGGCCATCTGTGTCCTCCTGCCCGTCTGCAGCTGGCTGCAGCGCTGAGGGCTCCCAGGTGCCTCTGGATGGGGCTCCTCTGGAGCTGCTGTGGGGCTGCGGGGCTGCTGCCGGCAAGCTTGGCCAGGCTGGGGGAGACCCTGAGGGGCAGAGGCACTGCTAAGCCCTGAGCAATTGGCTGGCAGAGGCCATAAGCAGCCCCCTGGCAGCCGCCTTGATCCCGACAGCCGGCTGCTCTGGCGCTTCCACGTCGGTGACCGGTTGGAGGGACGCCCTGGAATCAGGCGTGGAACCCTGGTCCTGGCCTTTCAGGGCCGTGAGGCCAGCTGTTGTGGGGCTCGGGGGGTGCCCTCCCTGTGCTCCAGACTGGAGCGCCCTGCCCCTCAGCCTTAGGCATTGAGCTCCACTGTCTGATATCCAAGCCTTGTTCCTGTTGCTGTGGGGGAGGCCGAGCTCTGTGGCTTTAGGCCCCATGGAGCCAGAAGAGCAGCAGCTTTGAGCCCACAGGGGCCACAGAAAGGCCCTCTTGGACCACGGACATTCCTGTCCTGCCCAGGCCAGGGACACATGAGAGTGCAGCGGGCACCTTCAGGGTGCCACGCTGGCTTTGCACTGGGCCACCTCCCTGTGCTGCGCATGGCTGGCTCTTTGCTTTGCTGCTCTCGGCCTTGTGTCGTCGTACTCCTCTGGCTGCCTGCAGCCAGGGGCAGCCCTATCAGGAGGGTGAAAGGCCCCGTCTCCAACATCTCAAGAGGGAAATGGAGCTCTCCCGGCCCTCAGCCCACGCTGTAAGCAGAGCAGAGCCTTTTCCCCAGCCCTGTTGGCTTTCTGCCTGCTTCTGGCCCCTGGCCACCATGACCCACTGCACTCGCTCTGAGTCACCTACAGTATGCCTGGTGCCTCTTGATTTGCTGACCCTGGCATGTGAGGCTCACTGAGGGAAAGGTGGCTGTCCCAATGCTGAGGGCACACGTGGCTCACTGAGCAGACTTGAGGCTTCCCCAGCAGCTTGCAGGTGCCTTATGTGTCATGTTACCGTGCTTGTGCTCCTGTCTGTTCCTGTCCCTCTTCTCACCCTCACCCAACCCGCACCCTCTGACCTACCTTCAATAAATCCTGTTGCATCAGACACGGTGTCAAGAGCCCTCCTTCGGCTGCCGGTCGAGCGCACGTTACAGCCTCTGGGCCTGGGAGCAAGGTGGGCTGGGGGAGCTGGTCTCTCAGACCAAGAGGGAACGGCTCTCGACAGCACCTGCCCGTGGACATTCCCCGCACCAAATAAAATCATCTCCAAGTTTAGCTAGTAAGCTAGTAAGGTATAAACCACTAATTGCCTGGAAATCTGGCACTAGTCTCTGAGTTCCATTAGGTTTCTTTATTGCTGATCTAGCAGTATTAAATTTTGACTGCCGTTCTTCCAATAGTCCTGATGTCAGGGATTTAATTGACTGTTGGCTCTATTCCTTTCCTAGCTTCTAATCGTCAAGGGTATTGCTTTCTGACTACTGCCCTAACTCTTGTCTGTAGCTCAATTCTCATAGGGTCTGCTCGTTTTGATTTTCCTGGCCTATCAGTATCCCATACTCTTGGGTACACCTGATTCAATACTTGCTCTAACTAGTTCTTCTTGTTTGTTGGTCTGGTGTCAATTGTCAGTCCTACTGCTAAAACCGCTCATTTGTCTTCAGGTACCTTCCATTGAAGTTTTCTTTTTCTGAACGGAATTGTTGCTTCCAAATTTTCAAGCAAATCCCTGCATAGGACAGATTTGGGTGAGTTTGGCAAATAAAGAAACTGATGTATTCCCATTTTCTTCTTGATTTTACATCAAAATGGTCTCAGGAAGAATGCATTTTCTGGCTGCCCTACAGTTGCTCCTATTGCTTGAAGATAGTTTTCACTTTTAGGTATCAGTGCTTGATTCAAGAGTGAAAATGTGTCTCCACTATTTCTTAAAATTTCAACTTCTTCATCATTCTTTAGCTGTATTTTAAACAGTGGCCTGCTAGGGTAAGAATTGCCAGTCTCGGTCATTTCTTATCGTCTAGAGTGGCTGCAAGAGTTTTGTGGACTTTGTCTGCTAACTCTGGGCACTGGCCCTATTTCCAGGGTCCTGATTTCTTACAAGATGCACATTGATTTGACCCCAGCTTGGTCTGTGGCTGCTTTGAACCTCCTCTGCCTCTGCTATTTTCGCCCTTGCCTCTGCTTCAACCCCGCCTACATCCGTCCTCTCCCTGGTGCTGATCCAGAGCTGCCACCATGGCTGCAGGGAGCTCTTTTTCCCTCTCCTGACTATCGTACACTTTCTACTTTTGATGTAGTGTCTAAAAGCTTGCGTGACTGCTCAATGTGTTCTTCGAACACTTCTCAAACTCAGACGGGCTTGGTGCTGTGACCATTTCCCTGGGGTGTTCCAGTTTATGTTTATTTATCAGTTATCGTAGAATGGTTTGTTTTCATGTACCCCGTATTTTCCCCAACTTGGTTTACCCCTAGGTTCTGCCCTCCCTCAAAGCTGTCCCGCATGCCATTCCCCACTCTTTGTTCCAGCTCCTTCCCTGCCTCTCAAGATAATCCAGCTCTTTATTCCTGAACCTTCCCTGTCACTTTTGCCTTGGACACATCCCTGACTGCACCACCCCTTTGGAATTCCTCTATTGCTGGAAGCCCCACTGGCCCATGTGAGCTACCCTCTCCTCCCATCTGTCCTAATTAGTCCCAAGCAACCGATGGAATGCCCTCGCTCCTCCCCTGCAGATTCCTTCTTGCTCAATCGTTTGTATCCACCCCCTGAGTTGTACCCCGATAAAACCCCGTGCACAGAAGTGCTGGCGGCTCTTTGCTGCTGAATCCTTCCCTTGGAATAAACCTTGGCCTGTGGAACCTCACAATCGAGGGGCCTCCTCCTTCTCTTTGGCCTGCTCCGTGCTGCAGTTAGTGGATCCTGAACCACTGAGCAGTGGCTCACCAGGGTCAGCCGCGGGCAGGACCCACGCCTTGGCCGTTCCCCACTCCCGGCGCAGCCGCCGCAGTTTTCCCAAGAGCCAGCCCGGGCTCCGCTGGGCTGCGTCAATGGGGAACCCGTCCCAGTGCCCGACTGTGCTCTGGGTGAAAAACCTTTATCTGATACGGAAATGAAACTTGCCCTGTCCCAGCTCCCTGCCCTTTTCTCCAGTCCTATCACTGGTCCCAACAGTGACGAGAGCTGCAGCAGCCCCTCTGATTCCTCTCAGGAGGATGTTGAAGACCACAATGACGCCCTTTACCCTCCTCCAGGCTGAACAAAGTGGCTTCAGCTGCATCTAGGGCTTCCCCTCCAGGCCACACTCCATCCTTGCAGTCCTCCTTTGCATTCTGGCTAATGGTTTCATATCTTTTGATATTGTACTGCCCAAAAGTGCGCCCGTCTGCTTCCAGCGCTTCTCTTGGCTGCTGCTTCAGGGTGTGGGCACCATCATCAGAGACACAGAAGAGCTTCTCCTCCCAGAGTTGTCCTTATCCTCCGCACTTCCACGTCTCTGCCTTGATGTTCACTGGGGAACTTGCCACTTTGTGGCCGCTCATTGCTGTGCTCAGCAGGGACACAGTTTTGTTTGGACACGAGCTGCCAGAGCAAGACATGCAGCAACTGAAGCTGAGAATAGCAGAGGCTGGGCAGATGCCGTTTTTTCCAGAATGTGGGAAAGAGAGTGAGAAAAGCACAAGGAAATTTCAGGCTGTTAACTCTGCAATCTAATTGCCCTGGGAAACTCAGCAATGGATGGTGCTCTGGTGCTACTGCCAATGCCTTCCATGAGAAAAATTCATTTTAGGAAGGAGCAACATCATCTGACAGAGACCAAGTGTGCCAGCAGTTGCTCCAGGTGCTCCTGCCATCAGCCCCTGCAGGAAAGAGGCACAGCCCCCAAGGCACGTGGCCTTTGGCTCCTTCTGGCACAGAAGCCCCCCGGGGGCACAGGTCTCAGGGGCAGGAGACAGGCGCCAGCGCTGCCAGGGCTCGGGGGGTGGCAGGTCTGCTTGGCCAGGGACTCTGCCACACCTGCTGATGTCAGCGCTCTCCGGGCCCCAGGCCTCAGAGCAGCATTGGTGCCCGGGCCCACACGTTCCTTGTGCGTGTCACACCGGCGGCTTTAGGACGGCCACCAGCCGGGACGTGTCCCAAGGAGGCCGTGCCAGCTTCCCTGCAAGGCCCGGTGCCCTTCCCAGAACGGCTGCGTCGGCAGCGCTGGGAGCTCCTTCTGCTGCCCTGAGCCCGCAGAGCATGGCAGCGTTTGCTGATGCTCTGAGCCCTTCTTAAAGGTCCTGTCGGCCTGGCTTAGACTCCTGGGGCCAGCCATTCCTTCCAAACTGGGCCACTTTGGGTGCGCTGGGCGTGGCCCCAGGGCAAGCGGCAGTGCGTGTGCAAGGGCCCTTGGTGACACGGTGCCACACAGGCACTGTGACGTGGAACGGGTGCCCAAGGGCTCTTTGTGACACAGGGTGACATAGGAGTTGCAGGTGACAAGAGCACGCCACAGTGCTCAGAGCACGCGACGGGACAGGACGGGACAGAGCGGTGCCGTGAGGAGCCCCCGCACAGCGCGCTCGTTCGCGTCCCACCCGGAGCTTTTCTGAAGCCTTGCTCCTGCAGCTGAGCTCGAGGGCAGACCACAGGACTTGCTGACCCGTGGTCTCCCTGAGGCTTCTCTTCTGCAGGTGCCCTTGAGGCCATATCATAGTCCTTGTCAGGAGTCCCCTGTCCTTGTGGCAGGAGGAGCCCTTGAGACCGAGTGCAGGACTTGCTGTCCTGTAGCCTTCCTGAGGCTTCTTACTTGAAGGTGCCTTCCAGGCACCACTGCAGCACTTGGTGACTTGGAGCTCTTCCAAGGCAACTCTGCTGCACATAGGCACAAATCCAGGCAGAGACATGGAGCAGAGACACCCGGCAGTGCCCGAGCTGGCCTGGGTGGAGGAGGTGGACGAAGGCCCTGGAGCTGCCCCGGCACAGCAGACTGAAGAGGTGGTGCCGTTCCAGCCACCGCAGGAGGGTGAGTGGCAGAGCTGGGCCACAGGACTGGTGCCTGCTGCCAGCTTGGACCCCATGCCGTGCCGTGCCGTGCCATGCTATCCCCTGGGGACATGCCCACGGACAGGACGGAAGAGGGGCCGGGCAGACACCCCGCAGTGGCCGTGCTCCATCCCCTGGGGCATCCCGGGGCTCTCTCTGCCTGGGGATGGCAGGGCTGGGCCGTGTTGTCCGGCCTCTCCCACAGCCCCTCATCTCTGGCTGCGCTCGCTCTTTGCCAGATGCAGCCCTGGAGCGCACACAAGAGCAGGAGTCCAGCCGTGGCCGCTTCCGCAGAACAGCGCAGGTACCTGCAGCCACCCCCACCTGGGCTGGGCCTGCTGTCCCTGCTCAGCCCAGCACCGTGTGTGCAGCACTGCATGCAACATCCCCGGCTTCCTGCCCTTCTCCTACAGTTTGTTTGCAACTTCCTCAAGAGAATTGAGGAGGAAGAGACCATCGCCACGGGCGTAGGCTTCAGACCATACTCGCCCATCTTCCTAAGCAAGACCAGTGCTGCCCTGCTGTGTATGCTTGTAGAGGAACATTTGTACACGCCAAAGCAAGTAAGCAGCCTGTGGCCAGGCTTTGATCCTCCCAGCAATTGCTTGGCCTCCCAGTCCACGCATGCTGCTTGCTGTGAGCCTTTCAGGCCACATGGCAGTGGCGTGGGAAGGGAAGCACTCCTCTGGGGAAGCTGGGAACATTGCTCCCTCTGGCAGCATTCCAAGTCTCCCCGTGCCTTCTCCAGGTGCCTGCCATGGTGAGCTACATCCACCAGTGGCTCATGGCCAATGATTCTGCTGAGCACAGGCTGGACAAGACCCTGCTGGATCTCACCCAAGCACAGCCAAATGACGCAGTCATGACGCTCCTGCGTGTGGCCCCGTCCTGTGACAGGTATGGGGCCCACCTGCCCACAGGGCTCAGGCCTCCCCAGCCCATCACCCTGCACAGCCTGCCCCAGGTGTCGGAGCGACAGAGAGTTCCAGGGCCCTCTGGATGCTCCCTTTGCCAGCCCGGCCATGTCAGCCCCTGAGCCTGCTGCCATGCTCCCTTGCAAGCTGCCTCTCAGGGCTCTGTCCCCACAGGCCTGGGCTGTCGGGGGCAGCTGCAGGCAGGGGGGCAGTGGGCACAGGCAGAAATGGCAGCCGGCTCAGCTGCCCCCGGTGCTGTGTCTGAGACCCCCCTGAGACAGAGCTCTAACCCCACAGAGCTGCCGTGGCCATGTGGAAGACCATCATGGGCTCAGCCAGGACTGCGGAGCTGGCGCAGCTGATCCTCCTGGATGTGCTGGGGAGCTGGCCAGAGTACAGCAGCTGCACCTCCGATGGGGACGAAACGGGTGTCTTTGCCCTGGCTGTGAGTTTCTGCAACTGGCCTTTGCAGGCCCCAAGGCTGCCTCTCCAGCAGCTCTCCATCCTCCTTCCCCCGCTGCATCTCCCTGCCTCAGGCGCTGGCCTGAAACCTGGCCCAGGGGCGGCCTCAGGCCCACCAGGCCCCGTGCTCCCCCTGCCATGGTCTCTCCTGGCCTCTCCCTGCCACGCTCGCGCCCTGCCACGCACACACCTCGGCGCTGAGCGCTGTCTCGGGGGGCTTTGTCCTTTGCAGGCAACTGTGGTGATGTGGAAGATCCTCCAGGTGCCCTGTCTCCCACGGATCTTGAAGGTGTATTTCCCCCGCCTATTGGTGCATCTGCTGTTCCAAGTGTTCTTCAGCACTCTGGATATGCCAGAGGAGGTCGACACCTTCTGGAAGGGATGCCAGGAAGAGCACGGCCTTGCCACCAGCCCCAACAGGTGCTCCATCCCACTCCTCCTGTCCCCGCCACGTGGCCTGCCAAGGAGCCAGTGCTGCCAGCGTGACCTGGGCTTTGCTGTGCACACAGGTTTGCTGTGCGCACCCTGAAGTCCCTGCTCTGCCTTCTCCGCTGCGAGGATGTGGTGGTGGCAATGGAGCGCAGGTGTGCCTGGGACACGCTGCTCTCTCTTGACACTCACCACTTTGCCGTGGCTCTGCTTGCCAGGTGAGACCCCCTTCTCCCCACTGCCTCTGACATTGCTGCTCTGTGCCCAGGTGCCCCACAAAGTGTCCGTGGTGGCCATGGGTCAGAGGGCCTTGTCACTGAGGGATGGCCAAGCAGACTGGAAAAGGCTGGCAACAGGAGGGTGCCCATGAGCAACCAACTGCCAAATGGCCCACGTCCCCTTGCTGGAAGGGTGCTGGGGAAAGATGAGAACTGGGTGAGTCACGCCTGGGAGAGGTTTGCCCCACTGCATCAGGGTCTTGTTTCCTTTTCCCCCTCTTCAGAGAAATTCGCCGCTTAGCCATCCACTTTTGTTCCGCGGTTGCATTCTACCTGCTCGCCCTGCTCGGCAAAGAGATGCCATACTGGGATTTCCCTGCCCTGGCATTCCTTGTGGAGGTGAGCCTCAAGGCCAGCGCTGCCTGGCTGAGCAGCCTCCCAGCCCTCTGGCCTCTCGCAGCCACAGCTGCCAGGACAGTGCCCGTGCCCTGTGCTGCTGCCTGGGCCCGGCCCTGTGCGCTGCTGGGCTCCTGCCGGCCGGCTCCCCTGTCTGTCACTGCCCTGTGCCTTTCAGGTCCTCGAGTGCCTGGACTTGAGGGAATGCAGTGACAGTGTTCTGGAGATCCTGGCACAGAACCTGCAGAGCGAGCACATGGCCAGGCGTTACTTGGCACTCCGAGGCCTCGTAGTGCTGGGCAAGAATCCCTTGATGGTGAGAAGGGGGCAGTGGCTGAAGCCGTGCAGGCAGCGTGGGGCTGGGCAACGCAGTCGCTTGGCCTTGCCTGGGCTTCGGCCGCTGGGGCAGCTGCTCCCAGCTCTCCTGCTTCCCGCTTCAGCTGCCCCAGTGCTTCGGGACAGGCCTTTGGCCTCTGGGCCCTGCGGCAGCAGGGCGGCCTTTCATAAAGTCGTGTTCCGCACAGGCTGAAAAAATGCAGAGCCTGACTGGAAGTCTTGTGGAGCTTCTGGAGGAAAATGACAGCGACATGATCAGGATGAGCACTCTTCTACTCAGATATTTGCTCCTGGATAATGGTGCTCCAATAGCCACCCCCATCGCCCTGCAGCTGGCTGAGGCGCTCCTGCCACTCTTTGACAGCGTAAGGCTCTGTGCCCACAGCCACAGCCACTGGCTGCTGCCCGGGCCCCTTGGTGCCCTGTGCAGATGCCTGCCTGTGCCCTGGGGGGCCTGAAGCAGCTGATGCTCAGGTCTTTTGCCCTTTCCTTTCATCCAGGATGATATCCAGGTGCAGCTGAGCTCCATGGCTCTCTTTCAAGAGATGCTGGACTTATTAAGAGAAGAGGGAAGAAAGGCCCTCAAGTCCCACGTGCGCCAGAGCCTGCTCCCTCTCTACTTCCACTGCCACGATGAGAATCAGATTGTTGCTGAGGTGAGCACTTGTGGCCAGCTGCTGTCCCCCTGGCAGGGGCTTGGGCTGCCTCCTGCCCTGGCACCTTGTGGGCTGCAGCCTCCTCCAGCCTGTGCCACTGGGATGCTCCTGTGCCCTGGACTGTGGGGCCATCTGTGCATCTCTGTCCCTCTCCAGGCCTCCCGGGAAATGCTGCATTCCTCAGCCAGATTCCTGAAGAGGAGGGATATAGAACAAATGCTGCACGTGGATCAGAGCTTTGGGGAGTGCCTGGTAAGAACAGCAGAGACCCCCCAGCCTCAGCATGGCCAAGGGCCCTGAGGGCGGTGCTCAGTGTGCGGGGCTAACGGCTGTGCCCGCTGCTGCAGCCAGAGGCCGGGCGGGCTCTTCTCCAGGCTCCCGTGGGCCCGAGTCGGGTGCTCATGGAGCCCCGGCCCGGCGGGGCTGCGGGGCGGCACCGCGGCTCCCCGGGCAGCAGCCGGCCCTCTGCCCCTCCCCTCGGGAGCCCCTGGCCAGCGGCTGCTGGCCGCGCCTCAGGGCTGTGCGGGCAGGCGACGCCGGCTATGGGCGCACGCAGCGCCCGGCCCAGGGGCTGAGCCCGCGCCAACCCTTCCCTCCTGCCGCTCTCTGCAGCTGCCAGAGGACAGGAGCCGAGCGGCCGAGCACCTGCGCCGGGCACTGCACTACCTGCAGAGCCCACAGGAGTCCCTGCGAGAGGCGGCCGTCCGGTTCATGGGTGAGTCCCGAGCCTGGGCTCCTCCCCGGCCCGCCGCAGCTCGGCCTCGGCCCCGCCTGCTGCCCCGTCAGCGCCAGCCGCGCCCGGCGCCGTGGAGCCCCGCCTGGCCTGGGCGTTGCTGCTGCCGCCCTCTGGCAGGCGTGCCCTGGGGCGGCAGCGTGCGGCAAGGGCCGGGCTGAGCCCTGCCGGGCCAGCAGCCCGTGTGGCCACAGCGCCGGCAGCGCCGCTGGCAGGGAGCTGTGCCGCTGGGGCCTTGACAGGCTCTGTGTTCACAGGCATGGCCGGGCGGCACCTGAGGGGGCAGCAGCAAGAGCTCCAGCTGATCTGCACTGGTGAGTGAGTGAGGGCAGCGGGCTGACCGCGGGGGCCGGAGGGGGCAGCTGCAAGCCCTGCCCCGGCTGCGGAGGGATCTGCACCCGTGGGCAGAGCACACAGCCATATCAGGGCTACGTGTGCCATTCGTGGCCAGCAACTTCGGGCTGATCCCCTTGCTCCCTGCTCCCTGCGGGCCATGGCAAGAGACGACCGGGACGGCCCTGGCAGGGGGCTCTCCTCGGCTCCCTGCATATGTGGGATCTGACCTTGCCTCTGTTCCTCCCTCTTGCAGCCCTTGAAGAAATGGCATATGACAGCAGCCCTGCAATCAGAAATGCCGCCATTGAATTTTGTTTAGTTCTCCGAGCCGTACAGAGAGCGCCCTACTCCCCGTGGCATAAGCTGCGAGATCGATTCTGCAGCGCATGGAGGAAACGGCCTCGTCTGTGCGGCACTGCCTTGCTGTGCTGCTGGAGCTCTGCAGAGAGATGATCTGGGGCCATTTAAGCCAGCAGGAATTTTCTTTTTCTTCTTTAAGATTTTTGTGTTTGCATTTTCCTTGTTGGGTATGTAAATATAAAATATCTTACAGTACACAGAGTCCCAGGATCTTTCTTTCCTGCGCAACGTCTGTAGGGCATAAGAGAAGAGGGGGAAAAGGTTGCTTGTACTCAGCCAGCTGCCCAGGCGTGCAGGGTTGCAGGGAAAATGGCCAGGAGCCTTTTGGCCTTTGGTGGTTCTGCTGAAGCCTTTGTGCTGCCCACAGAGCGGCTGGGCAGGGGCCGGAGCTGCGGGGATCCCTGCCAGAGCGGTGCCTGGCGATGGCCACAAGCCCTGTGCCGGACAGGAAGGGCCATCTGTGTCCTCCTGCCCGTCTGCAGCTGGCTGCAGCGCTGAGGGCTCCCAGGTGCCTCTGGATGGGGCTCCTCTGGAGCTGCTGTGGGGCTGCGGGGCTGCTGCCGGCAAGCTTGGCCAGGCTGGGGGAGACCCTGAGGGGCAGAGGCACTGCTAAGCCCTGAGCAATTGGCTAGCAGAGGCCATAAGCAGCCCCCTGGCAGCCGCCTTGATCCCGACAGCCGGCTGCTCTGGCGCTTCCAGGTCGGTGACCGGTTGGAGGGACGCCCTGGAATCAGGCGTGGAACCCTGGTCCTGGCCTTTCAGGGCCGTGAGGCCAGCTGTTGTGGGGCTGGGGGGGTGCCCTCCCTGTGCTCCAGACTGGAGCGCCCCGCCCCTCAGCCTTAGGCATTGAGCTCCACTGTCTGATATCCAAGTCTTGTTCCTGTTGCTGTGGGGGAGGCCGAGCTCTGTGGCTTTAGGCCCCATGGAGCCAGAAGAGCAGCAGCTTTGAGCCCACAGGGGCCACAGGAAGGCCCTCTTGGACCACGGACATTCCTGTCCTGCCCAGGCCAGGGACACATGAGAGTGCAGCGGGCACCTTCAGGGTGCCATGCTGGCTTTGCACTGGGCCACCTCCCTGTGCTGCGCACGGCTGGCTCTTTGCTTTGCTGCTCTCGGCCTTGTGTCGTCGTACTCCTCTGGCTGCCTGCAGCCAGGGGCAGCCCTATCAGGAGGGTGAAAGGCCCCGTCTCCAACATCTCAAGAGGGAAATGGAGCTCTCCCGGCCCTCAGCCCACGCTGTAAGCAGAGCAGAGCCTTTTCCCCAGCCCCGTTGGCTTTCTGCCTGCTTCTGGCCCCTGGCCACCATGACCCACTGCACTCGCTCTGAGTCACCTACAGCATGCCTGGTGCCTCTTGATTTGCTGACCCTGGCATGTGAGGCTCACTGAGGGAAAGGTGGCTGTCCCAATGCTGAGGGCACACGTGGCTCACTGAGCAGACTTGAGGCTTCCCCAGCAGCTTGCAGGTGCCTTATGTGTCATGTTACCGTGCTTGTGCTCCTGTCTGTTCCTGTCCCTCTTCTCACCCTCACCCAACCCGCACCCTCTGACCTACCTTCAATAAATCCTGTTGCATCAGACACGGTGTCAAGAGCCCTCCTTCGGCTGCCGGTCGAGCGCACGTTACAGCCTCTGGGCCTGGGAGCAAGGTGGGCTGGGGGAGCTGGTCTCTCAGACCAAGAGGGAACGGCTCTCGACAGCACCTGCCCGTGGACATTCCCCGCACCAAATAAAATCATCTCCAAGTTTAGCTAGTAAGCTAGTAAGGTATAAACCACTAATTGCCTGGAAATCTGGCACTAGTCTCTGAGTTCCATTAGGTTTCTTTATTGCTGATCTAGCAGTATTAAATTTTGACTGCCGTTCTTCCAATAGTCCTGATGTCAGGGATTTAATTGACTGTTGGCTCTATTCCTTTCCTAGCTTCTAATCGTCAAGGGTATTGCTTTCTGACTACTGCCCTAACTCTTGTCTGTAGCTCAATTCTCATAGGGTCTGCTTGTTTTGATTTTCCTGGCCTATCAGTATCCCATACTCTTGGGTACACCTGATTCAATACTTGCTCTAACTAGTTCTTCTTGTTTGTTGGTCTGGTGTCAATTGTCAGTCCTACTGCTAAAACCGCTCATTTGTCTTCAGGTACCTTCCATTGAAGTTTTCTTTTTCTGAACGGAACTGTTGCTTCCAAATTTTCAAGCAAATCCCTGCATAGGACAGATTTGGGTGAGTTTGGTAAATAAAGAAACTGATGTATTCCCATTTTCTTCTTGATTTTACATCAAAATGGTCTCAGGAAGAATGCATTTTCTGGCTGCCCTACAGTTGCTCCTATTGCTTGAAGATAGTTTTCACTTTTAGGTATCAGTGCTTGATTCAAGAGTGAAAATGTGTCTCCACTATTTCTTAAAATTTCAACTTCTTCATCATTTTTTAGCTGTATTTTAAACAGTGGCCTGCTAGGGTAAGAATTGCCAGTCTCGGTCATTTCTTATCGTCTAGAGTGGCTGCAAGAGTTTTGTGGACTTTGTCTGCTAACTCTGGGCACTGGCCCTATTTCCAGGGTCCTGATTTCTTACAAGATGCACATTGATTTGACCCCAGCTTGGTCTGTGGCTGCTTTGAACCTCCTCTGCCTCTGCTATTTTCGCCCTTGCCTCTGCTTCAACCCCGCCTACATCCGTCCTCTCCCTGGTGCTGATCCAGAGCTGCCACCATGGCTGCAGGGAGCTCTTTTTCCCTCTCCTGACTATCGTACACTTTCTACTTTTGATGTAGTGTCTAAAAGCTTGCGTGACTGCTCAATGTGTTCTTCGAACACTTCTCAAACTCAGACGGGCTTGGTGCTGTGACCATTTCCCTGGGGTGTTCCAGTTTATGTTTATTTATCAGTTATCGTAGAATGGTTTGTTTTCATGTACCCCGTATTTTCCCCAACTTGGTTTACCCCTAGGTTCTGCCCTCCCTCAAAGCTGTCCCGCATGCCATTCCCCACTCTTTGTTCCAGCTCCTTCCCTGCCTCTCAAGATAATCCAGCTCTTTATTCCTGAACCTTCCCTGTCACTTTTGCCTTGGACACATCCCTGACTGCACCACCCCTTTGGAATTCCTCTATTGCTGGAAGCCCCACTGGCCCATGTGAGCTACCCTCTCCTCCCATCTGTCCTAATTAGTCCCAAGCAACCGATGGAATGCCCTCGCTCCTCCCCTGCAGATTCCTTCTTGCTCAATCGTTTGTATCCACCCCCTGAGTTGTACCCCGATAAAACCCCGTGCACAGAAGTGCTGGCGGCTCTTTGCTGCTGAATCCTTCCCTTGGAATAAACCTTGGCCTGTGGAACCTCACAATCGAGGGGCCTCCTCCTTCTCTTTGGCCTGCTCCGTGCTGCAGTTAGTGGATCCTGAACCACTGAGCAGTGGCTCACCAGGGTCAGCCGCGGGCAGGACCCACGCCTTGGCCGTTCCCCACTCCCGGCGCAGCCGCCGCAGTTTTCCCAAGAGCCAGCCCGGGCTCCGCTGGGCTGCGTCAATGGGGAACCCGTCCCAGTGCCCGACTGTGCTCTGGGTGAAAAACCTTTATCTGATACGGAAATGAAACTTGCCCTGTCCCAGCTCCCTGCCCTTTTCTCCAGTCCTATCACTGGTCCCAACAGTGACGAGAGCTGCAGCAGCCCCTCTGATTCCTCTCAGGAGGATGTTGAAGACCACAATGACGCCCTTTACCCTCCTCCAGGCTGAACAAAGTGGCTTCAGCTGCATCTAGGGCTTCCCCTCCAGGCCACACTCCATCCTTGCAGTCCTCCTTTGCATTCTGGCTAATGGTTTCATATCTTTTGATATTGTACTGCCCAAAAGTGCGCCCGTCTGCTTCCAGCGCTTCTCTTGGCTGCTGCTTCAGGGTGTGGGCACCATCATCAGAGACACAGAAGAGCTTCTCCTCCCAGAGTTGTCCTTATCCTCCGCACTTCCACGTCTCTGCCTTGATGTTCACTGGGGAACTTGCCACTTTGTGGCCGCTCATTGCTGTGCTCAGCAGGGACACAGTTTTGTTTGGACACGAGCTGCCAGAGCAAGACATGCAGCAACTGAAGCTGAGAATAGCAGAGGCTGGGCAGATGCCGTTTTTTCCAGAATGTGGGAAAGAGAGTGAGAAAAGCACAAGGAAATTTCAGGCTGTTAACTTTGCAATCTAATTGCCCTGGGAAACTCAGCAATGGATGGTGCTCTGGTGCTACTGCCAATGCCTTCCATGAGAAAAATTCATTTTAGGAAGGAGCAACATCATCTGACAGAGACCAAGTGTGCCAGCAGTTGCTCCAGGTGCTCCTGCCATCAGCCCCTGCAGGAAAGAGGCACAGCCCCCAAGGCACGTGGCCTTTGGCTCCTTCTGGCACAGAAGCCCCCCGGGGGCACAGGTCTCAGGGGCAGGAGACAGGCGCCAGCGCTGCCAGGGCTCGGGGGGTGGCAGGTCTGCTTGGCCAGGGACTCTGCCACACCTGCTGATGTCAGCGCTCTCCGGGCCCCAGGCCTCAGAGCAGCATTGGTGCCCGGGCCCACACGTTCCTTGTGCGTGTCACACCGGCGGCTTTAGGACGGCCACCAGCCGGGACGTGTCCCAAGGAGGCCGTGCCAGCTTCCCTGCAAGGCCCGGTGCCCTTCCCAGAACGGCTGCGTCGGCAGCGCTGGGAGCTCCTTCTGCTGCCCTGAGCCCGC
Organism: Zonotrichia albicollis; assembly: GCF_047830755.1. Taxonomy (NCBI): domain Eukaryota; kingdom Metazoa; phylum Chordata; class Aves; order Passeriformes; family Passerellidae; genus Zonotrichia; species Zonotrichia albicollis. The sequence continues at coordinate 36,653 of NW_027428352.1, read as the reverse complement.
AGAGCATGGCAGCGTTTGCTGATGCTCTGAGCCCTTCTTAAAGGTCCTGTCGGCCTGGCTTAGACTCCTGGGGCCAGCCATTCCTTCCAAACTGGGCCACTTTGGGTGCGCTGGGCGTGGCCCCAGGGCAAGCGGCAGTGCGTGTGCAAGGGCCCTTGGTGACACGGTGCCACACAGGCACTGTGACGTGGAACGGGTGCCCAAGGGCTCTTTGTGACACAGGGTGACATAGGAGTTGCAGGTGACAAGAGCACGCCACAGTGCTCAGAGCACGCGACGGGACAGGACGGGACAGAGCGGTGCCGTGAGGAGCCCCCGCACAGCGCGCTCGTTCGCGTCCCACCCGGAGCTTTTCTGAAGCCTTGCTCCTGCAGCTGAGCTCGAGGGCAGACCACAGGACTTGCTGACCCGTGGTCTCCCTGAGGCTTCTCTTCTGCAGGTGCCCTTGAGGCCATATCATAGTCCTTGTCAGGAGTCCCCTGTCCTTGTGGCAGGAGGAGCCCTTGAGACCGAGTGCAGGACTTGCTGTCCTGTAGCCTTCCTGAGGCTTCTTACTTGAAGGTGCCTTCCAGGCACCACTGCAGCACTTGGTGACTTGGAGCTCTTCCAAGGCAACTCTGCTGCACATAGGCACAAATCCAGGCAGAGACATGGAGCAGAGACACCCGGCAGTGCCCGAGCTGGCCTGGGTGGAGGAGGTGGACGAAGGCCCTGGAGCTGCCCCGGCACAGCAGACTGAAGAGGTGGTGCCGTTCCAGCCACCGCAGGAGGGTGAGTGGCAGAGCTGGGCCACAGGACTGGTGCCTGCTGCCAGCTTGGACCCCATGCCGTGCCGTGCCGTGCCATGCTATCCCCTGGGGACATGCCCACGGACAGGACGGAAGAGGGGCCGGGCAGACACCCCGCAGTGGCCGTGCTCCATCCCCTGGGGCATCCCGGGGCTCTCTCTGCCTGGGGATGGCAGGGCTGGGCCGTGTTGTCCGGCCTCTCCCACAGCCCCTCATCTCTGGCTGCGCTCGCTCTTTGCCAGATGCAGCCCTGGAGCGCACACAAGAGCAGGAGTCCAGCCGTGGCCGCTTCCGCAGAACAGCGCAGGTACCTGCAGCCACCCCCACCTGGGCTGGGCCTGCTGTCCCTGCTCAGCCCAGCACCGTGTGTGCAGCACTGCATGCAACATCCCCGGCTTCCTGCCCTTCTCCTACAGTTTGTTTGCAACTTCCTCAAGAGAATTGAGGAGGAAGAGACCATCGCCACGGGCGTAGGCTTCAGACCATACTCGCCCATCTTCCTAAGCAAGACCAGTGCTGCCCTGCTGTGTATGCTTGTAGAGGAACATTTGTACACGCCAAAGCAAGTAAGCAGCCTGTGGCCAGGCTTTGATCCTCCCAGCAATTGCTTGGCCTCCCAGTCCACGCATGCTGCTTGCTGTGAGCCTTTCAGGCCACATGGCAGTGGCGTGGGAAGGGAAGCACTCCTCTGGGGAAGCTGGGAACATTGCTCCCTCTGGCAGCATTCCAAGTCTCCCCGTGCCTTCTCCAGGTGCCTGCCATGGTGAGCTACATCCACCAGTGGCTCATGGCCAATGATTCTGCTGAGCACAGGCTGGACAAGACCCTGCTGGATCTCACCCAAGCACAGCCAAATGACGCAGTCATGACGCTCCTGCGTGTGGCCCCGTCCTGTGACAGGTATGGGGCCCACCTGCCCACAGGGCTCAGGCCTCCCCAGCCCATCACCCTGCACAGCCTGCCCCAGGTGTCGGAGCGACAGAGAGTTCCAGGGCCCTCTGGATGCTCCCTTTGCCAGCCCGGCCATGTCAGCCCCTGAGCCTGCTGCCATGCTCCCTTGCAAGCTGCCTCTCAGGGCTCTGTCCCCACAGGCCTGGGCTGTCGGGGGCAGCTGCAGGCAGGGGGGCAGTGGGCACAGGCAGAAATGGCAGCCGGCTCAGCTGCCCCCGGTGCTGTGTCTGAGACCCCCCTGAGACAGAGCTCTAACCCCACAGAGCTGCCGTGGCCATGTGGAAGACCATCATGGGCTCAGCCAGGACTGCGGAGCTGGCGCAGCTGATCCTCCTGGATGTGCTGGGGAGCTGGCCAGAGTACAGCAGCTGCACCTCCGATGGGGACGAAACGGGTGTCTTTGCCCTGGCTGTGAGTTTCTGCAACTGGCCTTTGCAGGCCCCAAGGCTGCCTCTCCAGCAGCTCTCCATCCTCCTTCCCCCGCTGCATCTCCCTGCCTCAGGCGCTGGCCTGAAACCTGGCCCAGGGGCGGCCTCAGGCCCACCAGGCCCCGTGCTCCCCCTGCCATGGTCTCTCCTGGCCTCTCCCTGCCACGCTCGCGCCCTGCCACGCACACACCTCGGCGCTGAGCGCTGTCTCGGGGGGCTTTGTCCTTTGCAGGCAACTGTGGTGATGTGGAAGATCCTCCAGGTGCCCTGTCTCCCACGGATCTTGAAGGTGTATTTCCCCCGCCTATTGGTGCATCTGCTGTTCCAAGTGTTCTTCAGCACTCTGGATATGCCAGAGGAGGTCGACACCTTCTGGAAGGGATGCCAGGAAGAGCACGGCCTTGCCACCAGCCCCAACAGGTGCTCCATCCCACTCCTCCTGTCCCCGCCACGTGGCCTGCCAAGGAGCCAGTGCTGCCAGCGTGACCTGGGCTTTGCTGTGCACACAGGTTTGCTGTGCGCACCCTGAAGTCCCTGCTCTGCCTTCTCCGCTGCGAGGATGTGGTGGTGGCAATGGAGCGCAGGTGTGCCTGGGACACGCTGCTCTCTCTTGACACTCACCACTTTGCCGTGGCTCTGCTTGCCAGGTGAGACCCCCTTCTCCCCACTGCCTCTGACATTGCTGCTCTGTGCCCAGGTGCCCCACAAAGTGTCCGTGGTGGCCATGGGTCAGAGGGCCTTGTCACTGAGGGATGGCCAAGCAGACTGGAAAAGGCTGGCAACAGGAGGGTGCCCATGAGCAACCAACTGCCAAATGGCCCACGTCCCCTTGCTGGAAGGGTGCTGGGGAAAGATGAGAACTGGGTGAGTCACGCCTGGGAGAGGTTTGCCCCACTGCATCAGGGTCTTGTTTCCTTTTCCCCCTCTTCAGAGAAATTCGCCGCTTAGCCATCCACTTTTGTTCCGCGGTTGCATTCTACCTGCTCGCCCTGCTCGGCAAAGAGATGCCATACTGGGATTTCCCTGCCCTGGCATTCCTTGTGGAGGTGAGCCTCAAGGCCAGCGCTGCCTGGCTGAGCAGCCTCCCAGCCCTCTGGCCTCTCGCAGCCACAGCTGCCAGGACAGTGCCCGTGCCCTGTGCTGCTGCCTGGGCCCGGCCCTGTGCGCTGCTGGGCTCCTGCCGGCCGGCTCCCCTGTCTGTCACTGCCCTGTGCCTTTCAGGTCCTCGAGTGCCTGGACTTGAGGGAATGCAGTGACAGTGTTCTGGAGATCCTGGCACAGAACCTGCAGAGCGAGCACATGGCCAGGCGTTACTTGGCACTCCGAGGCCTCGTAGTGCTGGGCAAGAATCCCTTGATGGTGAGAAGGGGGCAGTGGCTGAAGCCGTGCAGGCAGCGTGGGGCTGGGCAACGCAGTCGCTTGGCCTTGCCTGGGCTTCGGCCGCTGGGGCAGCTGCTCCCAGCTCTCCTGCTTCCCGCTTCAGCTGCCCCAGTGCTTCGGGACAGGCCTTTGGCCTCTGGGCCCTGCGGCAGCAGGGCGGCCTTTCATAAAGTCGTGTTCCGCACAGGCTGAAAAAATGCAGAGCCTGACTGGAAGTCTTGTGGAGCTTCTGGAGGAAAATGACAGCGACATGATCAGGATGAGCACTCTTCTACTCAGATATTTGCTCCTGGATAATGGTGCTCCAATAGCCACCCCCATCGCCCTGCAGCTGGCTGAGGCGCTCCTGCCACTCTTTGACAGCGTAAGGCTCTGTGCCCACAGCCACAGCCACTGGCTGCTGCCCGGGCCCCTTGGTGCCCTGTGCAGATGCCTGCCTGTGCCCTGGGGGGCCTGAAGCAGCTGATGCTCAGGTCTTTTGCCCTTTCCTTTCATCCAGGATGATATCCAGGTGCAGCTGAGCTCCATGGCTCTCTTTCAAGAGATGCTGGACTTATTAAGAGAAGAGGGAAGAAAGGCCCTCAAGTCCCACGTGCGCCAGAGCCTGCTCCCTCTCTACTTCCACTGCCACGATGAGAATCAGATTGTTGCTGAGGTGAGCACTTGTGGCCAGCTGCTGTCCCCCTGGCAGGGGCTTGGGCTGCCTCCTGCCCTGGCACCTTGTGGGCTGCAGCCTCCTCCAGCCTGTGCCACTGGGATGCTCCTGTGCCCTGGACTGTGGGGCCATCTGTGCATCTCTGTCCCTCTCCAGGCCTCCCGGGAAATGCTGCATTCCTCAGCCAGATTCCTGAAGAGGAGGGATATAGAACAAATGCTGCACGTGGATCAGAGCTTTGGGGAGTGCCTGGTAAGGACAGCAGAGACCCCCCAGCCTCAGCATGGCCAAGGGCCCTGAGGGCGGTGCTCAGTGTGCGGGGCTAACGGCTGTGCCCGCTGCTGCAGCCAGAGGCCGGGCGGGCTCTTCTCCAGGCTCCCGTGGGCCCGAGTCGGGTGCTCATGGAGCCCCGGCCCGGCGGGGCTGCGGGGCGGCACCGCGGCTCCCCGGGCAGCAGCCGGCCCTCTGCCCCTCCCCTCGGGAGCCCCTGGCCAGCGGCTGCTGGCCGCGCCTCAGGGCTGTGCGGGCAGGCGACGCCGGCTATGGGCGCACGCAGCGCCCGGCCCAGGGGCTGAGCCCGCGCCAACCCTTCCCTCCTGCCGCCCTCTGCAGCTGGCAGAGGACAGGAGCCGAGCGGCCGAGCACCTGCGCCGGGCACTGCACTACCTGCAGAGCCCACAGGAGTCCCTGCGAGAGGCGGCCGTGCGGTTCATGGGTGAGTCCCGAGCCCGGGCTCCTCCCCGGCCCGCCGCAGCTCGGCCTCGGCCCCGCCTGCTGCCCCGTCAGCGCCAGCCGCGCCCGGCGCCGTGGAGCCCCGCCTGGCCTGGGCGTTGCTGCTGCCGCCCTCTGGCAGGCGTGCCCTGGGGCGGCAGCGTGCGGCAAGGGCCGGGCTGAGCCCTGCCGGGCCAGCAGCCCGTGTGGCCACAGCGCCGGCAGCGCCGCTGGCAGGGAGCTGTGCCGCTGGGGTCTTGACAGGCTCTGTGTTCACAGGCATGGCCGGGCGGCACCTGAGGGGGCAGCAGCAAGAGCTCCAGCTGATCTGCACTGGTGAGTGAGTGAGGGCAGCGGGCTGACCGCGGGGGCCGGAGGGGGCAGCTGCAAGCCCTGCCCCGGCTGCGGAGGGATCTGCACCCGTGGGCAGAGCACACAGCCATATCAGGGCTACGTGTGCCATTCGTGGCCAGCAACTTCGGGCTGATCCCCTTGCTCCCTGCTCCCTGCGGGCCATGGCAAGAGACGACCGGGACGGCCCTGGCAGGGGGCTCTCCTCGGCTCCCTGCATATGTGGGATCTGACCTTGCCTCTGTTCCTCCCTCTTGCAGCCCTTGAAGAAATGGCATATGACAGCAGCCCTGCAATCAGAAATGCCGCCATTGAATCTTGTTTAGTTCTCCGAGCCGTACAGAGAGCGCCCTACTCCCCGTGGCATAAGCTGCGAGATCGATTCCGCAGCGCATGGAGGAAACGGCCTCGTCTGTGCGGCACTGCCTTGCTGTGCTGCTGGAGCTCTGCAGAGAGATGATCTGGGGCCATTTAAGCCAGCAGGAATTTTCTTTTTCTTCTTTAAGATTTTTGTGTTTGCATTTTCCTTGTTGGGTATGTAAATATAAAATATCTTACAGTACACAGAGTCCCAGGATCTTTCTTTCCTGCGCAACGTCTGTAGGGCATAAGAGAAGAGGGGGAAAAGGTTGCTTGTACTCAGCCAGCTGCCCAGGCGTGCAGGGTTGCAGGGAAAATGGCCAGGAGCCTTTTGGCCTTTGGTGGTTCTGCTGAAGCCTTTGTGCTGCCCACAGAGCGGCTGGGCAGGGGCCGGAGCTGCGGGGATCCCTGCCAGAGCGGTGCCTGGCGATGGCCACAAGCCCTGTGCCGGACAGGAAGGGCCATCTGTGTCCTCCTGCCCGTCTGCAGCTGGCTGCAGCGCTGAGGGCTCCCAGGTGCCTCTGGATGGGGCTCCTCTGGAGCTGCTGTGGGGCTGCGGGGCTGCTGCCGGCAAGCTTGGCCAGGCTGGGGGAGACCCTGAGGGGCAGAGGCACTGCTAAGCCCTGAGCAATTGGCTGGCAGAGGCCATAAGCAGCCCCCTGGCAGCCGCCTTGATCCCGACAGCCGGCTGCTCTGGCGCTTCCAGGTCGGTGACCGGTTGGAGGGACGCCCTGGAATCAGGCGTGGAACCCTGGTCCTGGCCTTTCAGGGCCGTGAGGCCAGCTGTTGTGGGGCTCGGGGGGTGCCCTCCCTGTGCTCCAGACTGGAGCGCCCCGCCCCTCAGCCTTAGGCATTGAGCTCCACTGTCTGATATCCAAGTCTTGTTCCTGTTGCTGTGGGGGAGGCCGAGCTCTGTGGCTTTAGGCCCCATGGAGCCAGAAGAGCAGCAGCTTTGAGCCCACAGGGGCCACAGAAAGGCCCTCTTGGACCACGGACATTCCTGTCCTGCCCAGGCCAGGGACACATGAGAGTGCAGCGGGCACCTTCAGGGTGCCACGCTGGCTTTGCACTGGGCCACCTCCCTGTGCTGCGCACGGCTGGCTCTTTGCTTTGCTGCTCTCGGCCTTGTGTCGTCGTACTCCTCTGGCTGCCTGCAGCCAGGGGCAGCCCTATCAGGAGGGTGAAAGGCCCCGTCTCCAACATCTCAAGAGGGAAATGGAGCTCTCCCGGCCCTCAGCCCACGCTGTAAGCAGAGCAGAGCCTTTTCCCCAGCCCCGTTGGCTTTCTGCCTGCTTCTGGCCCCTGGCCACCATGACCCACTGCACTCGCTCTGAGTCACCTACAGCATGCCTGGTGCCTCTTGATTTGCTGACCCTGGCATGTGAGGCTCACTGAGGGAAAGGTGGCTGTCCCAATGCTGAGGGCACACGTGGCTCACTGAGCAGACTTGAGGCTTCCCCAGCAGCTTGCAGGTGCCTTATGTGTCATGTTACCGTGCTTGTGCTCCTGTCTGTTCCTGTCCCTCTTCTCACCCTCACCCAACCCGCACCCTCTGACCTACCTTCAATAAATCCTGTTGCATCAGACACGGTGTCAAGAGCCCTCCTTCGGCTGCCGGTCGAGCGCACGTTACAGCCTCTGGGCCTGGGAGCAAGGTGGGCTGGGGGAGCTGGTCTCTCAGACCAAGAGGGAACGGCTCTCGACAGCACCTGCCCGTGGACATTCCCCGCACCAAATAAAATCATCTCCAAGTTTAGCTAGTAAGCTAGTAAGGTATAAACCACTAATTGCCTGGAAATCTGGCACTAGTCTCTGAGTTCCATTAGGTTTCTTTATTGCTGATCTAGCAGTATTAAATTTTGACTGCCGTTCTTCCAATAGTCCTGATGTCAGGGATTTAATTGACTGTTGGCTCTATTCCTTTCCTAGCTTCTAATCGTCAAGGGTATTGCTTTCTGACTACTGCCCTAACTCTTGTCTGTAGCTCAATTCTCATAGGGTCTGCTCGTTTTGATTTTCCTGGCCTATCAGTATCCCATACTCTTGGGTACACCTGATTCAATACTTGCTCTAACTAGTTCTTCTTGTTTGTTGGTCTGGTGTCAATTGTCAGTCCTACTGCTAAAACGGCTCATTTGTCTTCAGGTACCTTCCATTGAAGTTTTCTTTTTCTGAACGGAATTGTTGCTTCCAAATTTTCAAGCAAATCCCTGCATAGGACAGATTTGGGTGAGTTTGGCAAATAAAGAAACTGATGTATTCCCATTTTCTTCTTGATTTTACATCAAAATGGTCTCAGGAAGAATGCATTTTCTGGCTGCCCTACAGTTGCTCCTATTGCTTGAAGATAGTTTTCACTTTTAGGTATCAGTGCTTGATTCAAGAGTGAAAATGTGTCTCCACTATTTCTTAAAATTTCAACTTCTTCATCATTCTTTAGCTGTATTTTAAACAGTGGCCTGCTAGGGTAAGAATTGCCAGTCTCGGTCATTTCTTATCGTCTAGAGTGGCTGCAAGAGTTTTGTGGACTTTGTCTGCTAACTCTGGGCACTGGCCCTATTTCCAGGGTCCTGATTTCTTACAAGATGCACATTGATTTGACCCCAGCTTGGTCTGTGGCTGCTTTGAACCTCCTCTGCCTCTGCTATTTTCGCCCTTGCCTCTGCTTCAACCCCGCCTACATCCGTCCTCTCCCTGGTGCTGATCCAGAGCTGCCACCATGGCTGCAGGGAGCTCTTTTTCCCTCTCCTGACTATCGTGCACTTTCTACTTTTGATGTAGTGTCTAAAAGCTTGCGTGACTGCTCAATGTGTTCTTCGAACACTTCTCAAACTCAGACGGGCTTGGTGCTGTGACCATTTCCCTGGGGTGTTCCAGTTTGTGTTTATTTATCAGTTATCGTAGAATGGTTTGTTTTCATGTACCCCGTATTTTCCCCAACTTGGTTTACCCCTAGGTTCTGCCCTCCCTCAAAGCTGTCCCGCATGCCATTCCCCACTCTTTGTTCCAGCTCCTTCCCTGCCTCTCAAGATAATCCAGCTCTTTATTCCTGAACCTTCCCTGTCACTTTTGCCTTGGACACATCCCTGACTGCACCACCCCTTTGGAATTCCTCTATTGCTGGAAGCCCCACTGGCCCATGTGAGCTACCCTCTCCTCCCATCTGTCCTAATTAGTCCCAAGCAACCGATGGAATGCCCTCGCTCCTCCCCTGCAGATTCCTTCTTGCTCAATCGTTTGTATCCACCCCCTGAGTTGTACCCCGATAAAACCCCGTGCACAGAAGTGCTGGCGGCTCTTTGCTGCTGAATCCTTCCCTTGGAATAAACCTTGGCCTGTGGAACCTCACAATCGAGGGGCCTCCTCCTTCTCTTTGGCCTGCTCCGTGCTGCAGTTAGTGGATCCTGAACCACTGAGCAGTGGCTCACCAGGGTCAGCCGCGGGCAGGACCCACGCCTTGGCCGTTCCCCACTCCCGGCGCAGCCGCCGCAGTTTTCCCAAGAGCCAGCCCGGGCTCCGCTGGGCTGCGTCAATGGGGAACCCGTCCCAGTGCCCGACTGTGCTCTGGGTGAAAAACCTTTATCTGATACGGAAATGAAACTTGCCCTGTCCCAGCTCCCTGCCCTTTTCTCCAGTCCTATCACTGGTCCCAACAGTGACGAGAGCTGCAGCAGCCCCTCTGATTCCTCTCAGGAGGATGTTGAAGACCACAATGACGCCCTTTACCCTCCTCCAGGCTGAACAAAGTGGCTTCAGCTGCATCTAGGGCTTCCCCTCCAGGCCACACTCCATCCTTGCAGTCCTCCTTTGCATTCTGGCTAATGGTTTCATATCTTTTGATATTGTACTGCCCAAAAGTGCGCCCGTCTGCTTCCAGCGCTTCTCTTGGCTGCTGCTTCAGGGTGTGGGCACCATCATCAGAGACACAGAAGAGCTTCTCCTCCCAGAGTTGTCCTTATCCTCCGCACTTCCACGTCTCTGCCTTGATGTTCACTGGGGAACTTGCCACTTTGTGGCCGCTCATTGCTGTGCTCAGCAGGGACACAGTTTTGTTTGGACACGAGCTGCCAGAGCAAGACATGCAGCAACTGAAGCTGAGAATAGCAGAGGCTGGGCAGATGCCGTTTTTTCCAGAATGTGGGAAAGAGAGTGAGAAAAGCACAAGGAAATTTCAGGCTGTTAACTCTGCAATCTAATTGCCCTGGGAAACTCAGCAATGGATGGTGCTCTGGTGCTACTGCCAATGACTTCCATGAGAAAAATTCATTTTAGGCAGGAGCAACATCATCTGACAGAGACCAAGTGTGCCAGCAGTTGCTCCAGGTTCTCCTGCCATCAGCCCCTGCAGGAAAGAGGCACAGCCCCCAAGGCACGTGGCCTTTGGCTCCTTCTGGCACAGAAGCCCCCCGGGGGCACAGGTCTCAGGGGCAGGAGACAGGCGCCAGCGCTGCCAGGGCTCGGGGGGTGGCAGGTCTGCTTGGCCAGGGACTCTGCCACACCTGCTGATGTCAGCGCTCTCCGGGCCCCAGGCCTCAGAGCAGCATTGGTGCCCGGGCCCACACGTTCCTTGTGCGTGTCACACCGGCGGCTTTAGGACGGCCACCAGCCGGGACGTGTCCCAAGGAGGCCGTGCCAGCTTCCCTGCAAGGCCCGGTGCCCTTCCCAGAACGGCTGCGTCGGCAGCGCTGGGAGCTCCTTCTGCTGCCCTGAGCCCGCAGAGCATGGCAGCGTTTGCTGATGCTCTGAGCCCTTCTTAAAGGTCCTGTCGGCCTGGCTTAGACTCCTGGGGCCAGCCATTCCTTCCAAACTGGGCCACTTTGGGTGCGCTGGGCGTGGCCCCAGGGCAAGCGGCAGTGCGTGTGCAAGGGCCCTTGGTGACACGGTGCCACACAGGCACTGTGACGTGGAACGGGTGCCCAAGGGCTCTTTGTGACACAGGGTGACATAGGAGTTGCAGGTGACAAGAGCACGCCACAGTGCTCAGAGCACGCGACGGGACAGGACGGGACAGAGCGGTGCCGTGAGGAGCCCCCGCACAGCGCGCTCGTTCGCGTCCCACCCGGAGCTTTTCTGAAGCCTTGCTCCTGCAGCTGAGCTCGAGGGCAGACCACAGGACTTGCTGACCCGTGGTCTCCCTGAGGCTTCTCTTCTGCAGGTGCCCTTGAGGCCATATCATAGTCCTTGTCAGGAGTCCCCTGTCCTTGTGGCAGGAGGAGCCCTTGAGACCGAGTGCAGGACTTGCTGTCCTGTAGCCTTCCTGAGGCTTCTTACTTGAAGGTGCCTTCCAGGCACCACTGCAGCACTTGGTGACTTGGAGCTCTTCCAAGGCAACTCTGCTGCACATAGGCACAAATCCAGGCAGAGACATGGAGCAGAGACACCCGGCAGTGCCCGAGCTGGCCTGGGTGGAGGAGGTGGACGAAGGCCCTGGAGCTGCCCCGGCACAGCAGACTGAAGAGGTGGTGCCGTTCCAGCCACCGCAGGAGGGTGAGTGGCAGAGCTGGGCCACAGGACTGGTGCCTGCTGCCAGCTTGGACCCCATGCCGTGCCGTGCCGTGCCATGCTATCCCCTGGGGACATGCCCACGGACAGGACGGAAGAGGGGCCGGGCAGACACCCCGCAGTGGCCGTGCTCCATTCCCTGGGGCATCCCGGGGCTCTCTCTGCCTGGGGATGGCAGGGCTGGGCCGTGTTGTCCGGCCTCTCCCGCAGCCCCTCATCTCTGGCTGCGCTCGCTCTTTGCCAGATGCAGCCCTGGAGCGCACACAAGAGCAGGAGTCCAGCCGTGGCCGCTTCCGCAGAACAGCGCAGGTACCTGCAGCCACCCCCACCTGGGCTGGGCCTGCTGTCCCTGCTCAGCCCAGCACCGTGTGTGCAGCACTGCATGCAACATCCCCGGCTTCCTGCCCTTCTCCTACAGTTTGTTTGCAACTTCCTCAAGAGAATTGAGGAGGAAGAGACCATCGCCACGGGCGTAGGCTTCAGACCATACTCGCCCATCTTCCTAAGCAAGACCAGTGCTGCCCTGCTGTGTATGCTTGTAGAGGAACATTTGTACACGCCAAAGCAAGTAAGCAGCCTGTGGCCAGGCTTTGATCCTCGCAGCAATTGCTTGGCCTCCCAGTCCACGCATGCTGCTTGCTGTGAGCCTTTCAGGCCACATGGCAGTGGCGTGGGAAGGGAAGCACTCCTCTGGGGAAGCTGGGAACATTGCTCCCTCTGGCAGCATTCCAAGTCTCCCCGTGCCTTCTCCAGGTGCCTGCCATGGTGAGCTACATCCACCAGTGGCTCATGGCCAATGATTCTGCTGAGCACAGGCTGGACAAGACCCTGCTGGATCTCACCCAAGCACAGCCAAATGACGCAGTCATGACGCTCCTGCGTGTGGCCCCGTCCTGTGACAGGTATGGGGCCCACCTGCCCACAGGGCTCAGGCCTCCCCAGCCCATCACCCTGCACAGCCTGCCCCAGGTGTCGGAGCGACAGAGAGTTCCAGGGCCCTCTGGATGCTCCCTTTGCCAGCCCGGCCACGTCAGCCCCTGAGCCTGCTGCCATGCTCCCTTGCTGCCTCTCAGGGCTCTGTCCCCACAGGCCTGGGCTGTCGGGGGCAGCTGCAGGCAGGGGGGCAGTGGGCACAGGCAGAAATGGCAGCCGGCTCAGCTGCCCCCGGTGCTGTGTCTGAGACCCCCCTGAGACAGAGCTCTAACCCCACAGAGCTGCCGTGGCCATGTGGAAGACCATCATGGGCTCAGCCAGGACTGCGGAGCTGGCGCAGCTGATCCTCCTGGATGTGCTGGGGAGCTGGCCAGAGTACAGCAGCTGCACCTCCGATGGGGACGAAACGGGTGTCTTTGCCCTGGCTGTGAGTTTCTGCAACTGGCCTTTGCAGGCCCCAAGGCTGCCTCTCCAGCAGCTCTCCATCCTCCTTCCCCCGCTGCATCTCCCTGCCTCAGGCGCTGGCCTGAAACCTGGCCCAGGGGCGGCCTCAGGCCCACCAGGCCCCGTGCTCCCCCTGCCATGGTCTCTCCTGGCCTCTCCCTGCCACGCTCGCGCCCTGCCACGCACACACCTCGGCGCTGAGCGCTGTCTCGGGGGGCTTTGTCCTTTGCAGGCAACTGTGGTGATGTGGAAGATCCTCCAGGTGCCCTGTCTCCCACGGATCTTGAAGGTGTATTTCCCCCGCCTATTGGTGCATCTGCTGTTCCAAGTGTTCTTCAGCACTCTGGATATGCCAGAGGAGGTCGACACCTTCTGGAAGGGATGCCAGGAAGAGCACGGCCTTGCCACCAGCCCCAACAGGTGCTCCATCCCACTCCTCCTGTCCCCGCCACGTGGCCTGCCAAGGAGCCAGTGCTGCCAGCGTGACCTGGGCTTTGCTGTGCACACAGGTTTGCTGTGCGCACCCTGAAGTCCCTGCTCTGCCTTCTCCGCTGCGAGGATGTGGTGGTGGCAATGGAGCGCAGGTGTGCCTGGGACACGCTGCTCTCTCTTGACACTCACCACTTTGCCGTGGCTCTGCTTGCCAGGTGAGACCCCCTTCTCCCCACTGCCTCTGACATTGCTGCTCTGTGCCCAGGTGCCCCACAAAGTGTCCGTGGTGGCCATGGGTCAGAGGGCCTTGTCACTGAGGGATGGCCAAGCAGACTGGAAAAGGCTGGCAACAGGAGGGTGCCCATGAGCAACCAACTGCCAAATGGCCCACGTCCCCTTGCTGGAAGGGTGCTGGGGAAAGATGAGAACTGGGTGAGTCACGCCTGGGAGAGGTTTGCCCCACTGCATCAGGGTCTTGTTTCCTTTTCCCCCTCTTCAGAGAAATTCGCCGCTTAGCCATCCACTTTTGTTCCGCGGTTGCATTCTACCTGCTCGCCCTGCTCGGCAAAGAGATGCCATACTGGGATTTCCCTGCCCTGGCATTCCTTGTGGAGGTGAGCCTCAAGGCCAGCGCTGCCTGGCTGAGCAGCCTCCCAGCCCTCTGGCCTCTCGCAGCCACAGCTGCCAGGACAGTGCCCGTGCCCTGTGCTGCTGCCTGGGCCCGGCCCTGTGCGCTGCTGGGCTCCTGCCGGCCGGCTCCCCTGTCTGTCACTGCCCTGTGCCTTTCAGGTCCTCGAGTGCCTGGACTTGAGGGAATGCAGTGACAGTGTTCTGGAGATCCTGGCACAGAACCTGCAGAGCGAGCACATGGCCAGGCGTTACTTGGCACTCCGAGGCCTCGTAGTGCTGGGCAAGAATCCCTTGATGGTGAGAAGGGGGCAGTGGCTGAAGCCGTGCAGGCAGCGTGGGGCTGGGCAACGCAGTCGCTTGGCCTTGCCTGGGCTTCGGCCGCTGGGGCAGCTGCTCCCAGCTCTCCTGCTTCCCGCTTCAGCTGCCCCAGTGCTTCGGGACAGGCCTTTGGCCTCTGGGCCCTGCGGCAGCAGGGCGGCCTTTCATAAAGTCGTGTTCCGCACAGGCTGAAAAAATGCAGAGCCTGACTGGAAGTCTTGTGGAGCTTCTGGAGGAAAATGACAGCGACATGATCAGGATGAGCACTCTTCTACTCAGATATTTGCTCCTGGATAATGGTGCTCCAATAGCCACCCCCATCGCCCTGCAGCTGGCTGAGGCGCTCCTGCCACTCTTTGACAGCGTAAGGCTCTGTGCCCACAGCCACAGCCACTGGCTGCTGCCCGGGCCCCTTGGTGCCCTGTGCAGATGCCTGCCTGTGCCCTGGGGGGCCTGAAGCAGCTGATGCTCAGGTCTTTTGCCCTTTCCTTTCATCCAGGATGATATCCAGGTGCAGCTGAGCTCCATGGCTCTCTTTCAAGAGATGCTGGACTTATTAAGAGAAGAGGGAAGAAAGGCCCTCAAGTCCCACGTGCGCCAGAGCCTGCTCCCTCTCTACTTCCACTGCCACGATGAGAATCAGATTGTTGCTGAGGTGAGCACTTGTGGCCAGCTGCTGTCCCCCTGGCAGGGGCTTGGGCTGCCTCCTGCCCTGGCACCTTGTGGGCTGCAGCCTCCTCCAGCCTGTGCCACTGGGATGCTCCTGTGCCCTGGACTGTGGGGCCATCTGTGCATCTCTGTCCCTCTCCAGGCCTCCCGGGAAATGCTGCATTCCTCAGCCAGATTCCTGAAGAGGAGGGATATAGAACAAATGCTGCACGTGGATCAGAGCTTTGGGGAGTGCCTGGTAAGAACAGCAGAGACCCCCCAGCCTCAGCATGGCCAAGGGCCCTGAGGGCGGTGCTCAGTGTGCGGGGCTAACGGCTGTGCCCGCTGCTGCAGCCAGAGGCCGGGCGGGCTCTTCTCCAGGCTCCCGTGGGCCCGAGTCGGGTGCTCATGGAGCCCCGGCCCGGCGGGGCTGCGGGGCGGCACCGCGGCTCCCCGGGCAGCAGCCGGCCCTCTGCCCCTCCCCTCGGGAGCCCCTGGCCAGCGGCTGCTGGCCGCGCCTCAGGGCTGTGCGGGCAGGCGACGCCGGCTATGGGCGCACGCAGCGCCCGGCCCAGGGGCTGAGCCCGCGCCAACCCTTCCCTCCTGCCGCTCTCTGCAGCTGGCAGAGGACAGGAGCCGAGCGGCCGAGCACCTGCGCCGGGCACTGCACTACCTGCAGAGCCCACAGGAGTCCCTGCGAGAGGCGGCCGTCCGGTTCATGGGTGAGTCCCGAGCCCGGGCTCCTCCCCGGCCCGCCGCAGCTCGGCCTCGGCCCCGCCTGCTGCCCCGTCAGCGCCAGCCGCGCCCGGCGCCGTGGAGCCCCGCCTGGCCTGGGCGTTGCTGCTGCCGCCCTCTGGCAGGCGTGCCCTGGGGCGGCAGCGTGCGGCAAGGGCCGGGCTGAGCCCTGCCGGGCCAGCAGCCCGTGTGGCCACAGCGCCGGCAGCGCCGCTGGCAGGGAGCTGTGCCGCTGGGGCCTTGACAGGCTCTGTGTTCACAGGCATGGCCGGGCGGCACCTGAGGGGGCAGCAGCAAGAGCTCCAGCTGATCTGCACTGGTGAGTGAGTGAGGGCAGCGGGCTGACCGCGGGGGCCGGAGGGGGCAGCTGCAAGCCCTGCCCCGGCTGCGGAGAGATCTGCACCCGTGGGCAGAGCACACAGCCATATCAGGGCTACGTGTGCCATTCGTCTGCCAGCAACTTCGGGCTGATCCCCTTGCTCCCTGCTCCCTGCGGGCCATGGCAAGAGACGACCGGGACGGCCCTGGCAGGGGGCTCTCCTCGGCTCCCTGCATATGTGGGATCTGACCTTGCCTCTGTTCCTCCCTCTTGCAGCCCTTGAAGAAATGGCATATGACAGCAGCCCTGCAATCAGAAATGCCGCCATTGAATCTTGTTTAGTTCTCCGAGCCGTACAGAGAGCGCCCTACTCCCCGTGGCATAAGCTGCGAGATCGATTCCGCAGCGCATGGAGGAAACGGCCTCGTCTGTGCGGCACTGCCTTGCTGTGCTGCTGGAGCTCTGCAGAGAGATGATCTGGGGCCATTTAAGCCAGCAGGAATTTTCTTTTTCTTCTTTAAGATTTTTGTGTTTGCATTTTCCTTGTTGGGTATGTAAATATAAAATATCTTACAGTACACAGAGTCCCAGGATCTTTCTTTCCTGCGCAACGTCTGTAGGGCATAAGAGAAGAGGGGGAAAAGGTTGCTTGTACTCAGCCAGCTGCCCAGGCGTGCAGGGTTGCAGGGAAAATGGCCAGAAGCCTTTTGGCCTTTGGTGGTTCTGCTGAAGCCTTTGTGCTGCCCACAGAGCGGCTGGGCAGGGGCCGGAGCTGCGGGGATCCCTGCCAGAGCGGTGCCTGGCGATGGCCACAAGCCCTGTGCCGGACAGGAAGGGCCATCTGTGTCCTCCTGCCCGTCTGCAGCTGGCTGCAGCGCTGAGGGCTCCCAGGTGCCTCTGGATGGGGCTCCTCTGGAGCTGCTGTGGGGCTGCGGGGCTGCTGCCGGCAAGCTTGGCCAGGCTGGGGGAGACCCTGAGGGGCAGAGGCACTGCTAAGCCCTGAGCAATTGGCTGGCAGAGGCCATAAGCAGCCCCCTGGCAGCCGCCTTGATCCCGACAGCCGGCTGCTCTGGCGCTTCCACGTCGGTGACCGGTTGGAGGGACGCCCTGGAATCAGGCGTGGAACCCTGGTCCTGGCCTTTCAGGGCCGTGAGGCCAGCTGTTGTGGGGCTCGGGGGGTGCCCTCCCTGTGCTCCAGACTGGAGCGCCCTGCCCCTCAGCCTTAGGCATTGAGCTCCACTGTCTGATATCCAAGTCTTGCTCCTGTTGCTGTGGGGGAGGCCGAGCTCTGTGGCTTTAGGCCCCATGGAGCCAGAAGAGCAGCAGCTTTGAGCCCACAGGGGCCACAGGAAGGCCCTCTTGGACCACGGACATTCCTGTCCTGCCCAGGCCAGGGACACATGAGAGTGCAGCGGGCACC
The DNA here is from genome assembly GCF_047830755.1 of Zonotrichia albicollis. Taxonomy (NCBI): domain Eukaryota; kingdom Metazoa; phylum Chordata; class Aves; order Passeriformes; family Passerellidae; genus Zonotrichia; species Zonotrichia albicollis. The sequence continues at coordinate 19,648 of NW_027428352.1, read as the reverse complement.
TTCAGGGTGCCACGCTGGCTTTGCACTGGGCCACCTCCCTGTGCTGCGCACGGCTGGCTCTTTGCTTTGCTGCTCTCGGCCTTGTGTCGTCGTACTCCTCTGGCTGCCTGCAGCCAGGGGCAGCCCTATCAGGAGGGTGAAAGGCCCCGTCTCCAACATCTCAAGAGGGAAATGGAGCTCTCCCGGCCCTCAGCCCACGCTGTAAGCAGAGCAGAGCCTTTTCCCCAGCCCCGTTGGCTTTCTGCCTGCTTCTGGCCCCTGGCCACCATGACCCACTGCACTCGCTCTGAGTCACCTACAGCATGCCTGGTGCCTCTTGATTTGCTGACCCTGGCATGTGAGGCTCACTGAGGGAAAGGTGGCTGTCCCAATGCTGAGGGCACACGTGGCTCACTGAGCAGACTTGAGGCTTCCCCAGCAGCTTGCAGGTGCCTTATGTGTCATGTTACCGTGCTTGTGCTCCTGTCTGTTCCTGTCCCTCTTCTCACCCTCACCCAACCCGCACCCTCTGACCTACCTTCAATAAATCCTGTTGCATCAGACACGGTGTCAAGAGCCCTCCTTCGGCTGCCGGTCGAGCGCACGTTACAGCCTCTGGGCCTGGGAGCAAGGTGGGCTGGGGGAGCTGGTCTCTCAGACCAAGAGGGAACGGCTCTCGACAGCACCTGCCCGTGGACATTCCCCGCACCAAATAAAATCATCTCCAAGTTTAGCTAGTAAGCTAGTAAGGTATAAACCACTAATTGCCTGGAAATCTGGCACTAGTCTCTGAGTTCCATTAGGTTTCTTTATTGCTGATCTAGCAGTATTAAATTTTGACTGCCATTCTTCCAATAGTCCTGATGTCAGGGATTTAATTGACTGTTGGCTCTATTCCTTTCCTAGCTTCTAATCGTCAAGGGTATTGCTTTCTGACTACTGCCCTAACTCTTGTCTGTAGCTCAATTCTCATAGGGTCTACTCGTTTTGATTTTCCTGGCCTATCAGTATCCCATACTCTTGGGTACACCTGATTCAATACTTGCTCTAACTAGTTCTTCTTGTTTGTTGGTCTGGTGTCAATTGTCAGTCCTACTGCTAAAACCGCTCATTTGTCTTCAGGTACCTTCCATTGAAGTTTTCTTTTTCTGAACAGAATTGTTGCTTCCAAATTTTCAAGCAAATCCCTGCATAGGACAGATTTGGGTGAGTTTGGCAAATAAAGAAACTGATGTATTCCCATTTTCTTCTTGATTTTACATCAAAATGGTCTCAGGAAGAATGCATTTTCTGGCTGCCCTACAGTTGCTCCTATTGCTTGAAGATAGTTTTCACTTTGAGGTATCAGTGCTTGATTCAAGAGTGAAAATGTGTCTCCACTATTTCTTAAAATTTCAACTTCCTCATCATTCTTTAGCTGTATTTTAAACAGTGGCCTGCTAGGGTAAGAATTGCCAGTCTCGGTCATTTCTTATCGTCTAGAGTGGCTGCAAGAGTTTTGTGGACTTTGTCTGCTAACTCTGGGCACTGGCCCTATTTCCAGGGTCCTGATTTCTTACAAGATGCACATTGATTTGACCCCAGCTTGGTCTGTGGCTGCTTTGAACCTCCTCTGCCTCTGCTATTTTCGCCCTTGCCTCTGCTTCAACCCCGCCTACATCCGTCCTCTCCCTGGTGCTGATCCAGAGCTGCCACCATGGCTGCAGGGAGCTCTTTTTCCCTCTCCTGACTATCGTGCACTTTCTACTTTTGATGTAGTGTCTAAAAGCTTGCGTGACTGCTCAATGTGTTCTTCGAACACTTCTCAAACTCAGACGGGCTTGGTGCTGTGACCATTTCCCTGGGGTGTTCCAGTTTGTGTTTATTTATCAGTTATCGTAGAATGGTTTGTTTTCATGTACCCCGTATTTTCCCCAATTTGGTTTACCCCTAGGTTCTGCCCTCCCTCAAAGCTGTCCCGCATGCCATTCCCCACTCTTTGTTCCAGCTCCTTCCCTGCCTCTCAAGATAATCCAGCTCTTTATTCCTGAACCTTCCCTGTCACTTTTGCCTTGGACACATCCCTGACTGCACCACCCCTTTGGAATTCCTCTATTGCTGGAAGCCCCACTGGCCCATGTGAGCTACCCTCTCCTCCCATCTGTCCTAATTAGTCCCAAGCAACCGATGGAATGCCCTCGCTCCTCCCCTGCAGATTCCTTCTTGCTCAATCGTTTGTATCCACCCCCTGAGTTGTACCCCGATAAAACCCCGTGCACAGAAGTGCTGGCGGCTCTTTGCTGCTGAATCCTTCCCTTGGAATAAACCTTGGCCTGTGGAACCTCACAATCGAGGGGCCTCCTCCTTCTCTTTGGCCTGCTCCGTGCTGCAGTTAGTGGATCCTGAACCACTGAGCAGTGGCTCACCAGGGTCAGCCGCGGGCAGGACCCACGCCTTGGCCGTTCCCCACTCCCGGCGCAGCCGCCGCAGTTTTCCCAAGAGCCAGCCCGGGCTCCGCTGGGCTGCGTCAATGGGGAACCCGTCCCAGTGCCCGACTGTGCTCTGGGTGAAAAACCTTTATCTGATACGGAAATGAAACTTGCCCTGTCCCAGCTCCCTGCCCTTTTCTCCAGTCCTATCACTGGTCCCAACAGTGACGAGAGCTGCAGCAGCCCCTCTGATTCCTCTCAGGAGGATGTTGAAGACCACAATGACGCCCTTTACCCTCCTCCAGGCTGAACAAAGTGGCTTCAGCTGCATCTAGGGCTTCCCCTCCAGGCCACACTCCATCCTTGCAGTCCTCCTTTGCATTCTGGCTAATGGTTTCATATCTTTTGATATTGTACTGCCCAAAAGTGCGCCCGTCTGCTTCCAGCACTTCTCTTGGCTGCTGCTTCAGGGTGTGGGCACCATCATCAGAGACACAGAAGAGCTTCTCCTCCCAGAGTTGTCCTTATCCTCCGCACTTCCACGTCTCTGCCTTGATGTTCACTGGGGAACTTGCCACTTTGTGGCCGCTCATTGCTGTGCTCAGCAGGGACACAGTTTTGTTTGGACACGAGCTGCCAGAGCAAGACATGCAGCAACTGAAGCTGAGAATAGCAGAGGCTGGGCAGATGCCGTTTTTTCCAGAATGTGGGAAAGAGAGTGAGAAAAGCACAAGGAAATTTCAGGCTGTTAACTCTGCAATCTAATTGCCCTGGGAAACTCAGCAATGGATGGTGCTCTGGTGCTACTGCCAATGACTTCCATGAGAAAAATTCATTTTAGGAAGGAGCAACATCATCTGACAGAGACCAAGTGTGCCAGCAGTTGCTCCAGGTGCTCCTGCCATCAGCCCCTGCAGGAAAGAGGCACAGCCCCCAAGGCACGTGGCCTTTGGCTCCTTCTGGCACAGAAGCCCCCCGGGGGCACAGGTCTCAGGGGCAGGAGACAGGCGCCAGCGCTGCCAGGGCTCGGGGGGTGGCAGGTCTGCTTGGCCAGGGACTCTGCCACACCTGCTGATGTCAGCGCTCTCCGGGCCCCAGGCCTCAGAGCAGCATTGGTGCCCGGGCCCACACGTTCCTTGTGCGTGTCACACCGGCGGCTTTAGGACGGCCACCAGCCGGGACGTGTCCCAAGGAGGCCGTGCCAGCTTCCCTGCAAGGCCCGGTGCCCTTCCCAGAACGGCTGCGTCGGCAGCGCTGGGAGCTCCTTCTGCTGCCCTGAGCCCGCAGAGCATGGCAGCGTTTGCTGATGCTCTGAGCCCTTCTTAAAGGTCCTGTCGGCCTGGCTTAGACTCCTGGGGCCAGCCATTCCTTCCAAACTGGGCCACTTTGGGTGCGCTGGGCGTGGCCCCAGGGCAAGCGGCAGTGCGTGTGCAAGGGCCCTTGGTGACACGGTGCCACACAGGCACTGTGACGTGGAACGGGTGCCCAAGGGCACTTTGTGACACAGGGTGACATAGGAGTTGCAGGTGACAAGAGCACGCCACAGTGCTCAGAGCACGCGACGGGACAGGACGGGACAGAGCGGTGCCATGAGGAGCCCCCGCACAGCGCGCTCGTTCGCGTCCCACCCGGAGCTTTTCTGAAGCCTTGCTCCTGCAGCTGAGCTCGAGGGCAGACCACAGGACTTGCTGACCCGTGGTCTCCCTGAGGCTTCTCTTCTGCAGGTGCCCTTGAGGCCATATCATAGTCCTTGTCAGGAGTCCCCTGTCCTTGTGGCAGGAGGAGCCCTTGAGACCGAGTGCAGGACTTGCTGTCCTGTAGCCTTCCTGAGGCTTCTTACTTGAAGGTGCCTTCCAGGCACCACTGCAGCACTTGGTGACTTGGAGCTCTTCCAAGGCAACTCTGCTGCACATAGGCACAAATCCAGGCAGAGACATGGAGCAGAGACACCCGGCAGTGCCCGAGCTGGCCTGGGTGGAGGAGGTGGACGAAGGCCCTGGAGCTGCCCCGGCACAGCAGACTGAAGAGGTGGTGCCGTTCCAGCCACCGCAGGAGGGTGAGTGGCAGAGCTGGGCCACAGGACTGGTGCCTGCTGCCAGCTTGGACCCCATGCCGTGCCGTGCCGTGCCATGCTATCCCCTGGGGACATGCCCACGGACAGGACGGAAGAGGGGCCGGGCAGACACCCCGCAGTGGCCGTGCTCCATCCCCTGGGGCATCCCGGGGCTCTCTCTGCCTGGGGATGGCAGGGCTGGGCCGTGTTGTCCGGCCTCTCCCGCAGCCCCTCATCTCTGGCTGCGCTCGCTCTTTGCCAGATGCAGCCCTGGAGCGCACACAAGAGCAGGAGTCCAGCCGTGGCCGCTTCCGCAGAACAGCGCAGGTACCTGCAGCCACCCCCACCTGGGCTGGGCCTGCTGTCCCTGCTCAGCCCAGCACCGTGTGTGCAGCACTGCATGCAACATCCCCGGCTTCCTGCCCTTCTCCTACAGTTTGTTTGCAACTTCCTCAAGAGAATTGAGGAGGAAGAGACCATCGCCACGGGCGTAGGCTTCAGACCATACTCGCCCATCTTCCTAAGCAAGACCAGTGCTGCCCTGCTGTGTATGCTTGTAGAGGAACATTTGTACACGCCAAAGCAAGTAAGCAGCCTGTGGCCAGGCTTTGATCCTCCCAGCAATTGCTTGGCCTCCCAGTCCACGCATGCTGCTTGCTGTGAGCCTTTCAGGCCACATGGCAGTGGCGTGGGAAGGGAAGCACTCCTCTGGGGAAGCTGGGAACATTGCTCCCTCTGGCAGCATTCCAAGTCTCCCCGTGCCTTCTCCAGGTGCCTGCCATGGTGAGCTACATCCACCAGTGGCTCATGGCCAATGATTCTGCTGAGCACAGGCTGGACAAGACCCTGCTGGATCTCACCCAAGCACAGCCAAATGACGCAGTCATGACGCTCCTGCGTGTGGCCCCGTCCTGTGACAGGTATGGGGCCCACCTGCCCACAGGGCTCAGGCCTCCCCAGCCCATCACCCTGCACAGCCTGCCCCAGGTGTCGGAGCGACAGAGAGTTCCAGGGCCCTCTGGATGCTCCCTTTGCCAGCCCGGCCACGTCAGCCCCTGAGCCTGCTGCCATGCTCCCTTGCTGCCTCTCAGGGCTCTGTCCCCACAGGCCTGGGCTGTCGGGGGCAGCTGCAGGCAGGGGGGCAGTGGGCACAGGCAGAAATGGCAGCCGGCTCAGCTGCCCCCGGTGCTGTGTCTGAGACCCCCCTGAGACAGAGCTCTAACCCCACAGAGCTGCCGTGGCCATGTGGAAGACCATCATGGGCTCAGCCAGGACTGCGGAGCTGGCGCAGCTGATCCTCCTGGATGTGCTGGGGAGCTGGCCAGAGTACAGCAGCTGCACCTCCGATGGGGACGAAACGGGTGTCTTTGCCCTGGCTGTGAGTTTCTGCAACTGGCCTTTGCAGGCCCCAAGGCTGCCTCTCCAGCAGCTCTCCATCCTCCTTCCCCCGCTGCATCTCCCTGCCTCAGGCGCTGGCCTGAAACCTGGCCCAGGGGCGGCCTCAGGCCCACCAGGCCCCGTGCTCCCCCTGCCATGGTCTCTCCTGGCCTCTCCCTGCCACGCTCGCGCCCTGCCACGCACACACCTCGGCGCTGAGCGCTGTCTCGGGGGGCTTTGTCCTTTGCAGGCAACTGTGGTGATGTGGAAGATCCTCCAGGTGCCCTGTCTCCCACGGATCTTGAAGGTGTATTTCCCCCGCCTATTGGTGCATCTGCTGTTCCAAGTGTTCTTCAGCACTCTGGATATGCCAGAGGAGGTCGACACCTTCTGGAAGGGATGCCAGGAAGAGCACGGCCTTGCCACCAGCCCCAACAGGTGCTCCATCCCACTCCTCCTGTCCCCGCCACGTGGCCTGCCAAGGAGCCAGTGCTGCCAGCGTGACCTGGGCTTTGCTGTGCACACAGGTTTGCTGTGCGCACCCTGAAGTCCCTGCTCTGCCTTCTCCGCTGCGAGGATGTGGTGGTGGCAATGGAGCGCAGGTGTGCCTGGGACACGCTGCTCTCTCTTGACACTCACCACTTTGCCGTGGCTCTGCTTGCCAGGTGAGACCCCCTTCTCCCCACTGCCTCTGACATTGCTGCTCTGTGCCCAGGTGCCCCACAAAGTGTCCGTGGTGGCCATGGGTCAGAGGGCCTTGTCACTGAGGGATGGCCAAGCAGACTGGAAAAGGCTGGCAACAGGAGGGTGCCCATGAGCAACCAACTGCCAAATGGCCCACGTCCCCTTGCTGGAAGGGTGCTGGGGAAAGATGAGAACTGGGTGAGTCACGCCTGGGAGAGGTTTGCCCCACTGCATCAGGGTCTTGTTTCCTTTTCCCCCTCTTCAGAGAAATTCGCCGCTTAGCCATCCACTTTTGTTCCGCGGTTGCATTCTACCTGCTCGCCCTGCTCGGCAAAGAGATGCCATACTGGGATTTCCCTGCCCTGGCATTCCTTGTGGAGGTGAGCCTCAAGGCCAGCGCTGCCTGGCTGAGCAGCCTCCCAGCCCTCTGGCCTCTCGCAGCCACAGCTGCCAGGACAGTGCCCGTGCCCTGTGCTGCTGCCTGGGCCCGGCCCTGTGCGCTGCTGGGCTCCTGCCGGCCGGCTCCCCTGTCTGTCACTGCCCTGTGCCTTTCAGGTCCTCGAGTGCCTGGACTTGAGGGAATGCAGTGACAGTGTTCTGGAGATCCTGGCACAGAACCTGCAGAGCGAGCACATGGCCAGGCGTTACTTGGCACTCCGAGGCCTCGTAGTGCTGGGCAAGAATCCCTTGATGGTGAGAAGGGGGCAGTGGCTGAAGCCGTGCAGGCAGCGTGGGGCTGGGCAACGCAGTCGCTTGGCCTTGCCTGGGCTTCGGCCGCTGGGGCAGCTGCTCCCAGCTCTCCTGCTTCCCGCTTCAGCTGCCCCAGTGCTTCGGGACAGGCCTTTGGCCTCTGGGCCCTGCGGCAGCAGGGCGGCCTTTCATAAAGTCGTGTTCCGCACAGGCTGAAAAAATGCAGAGCCTGACTGGAAGTCTTGTGGAGCTTCTGGAGGAAAATGACAGCGACATGATCAGGATGAGCACTCTTCTACTCAGATATTTGCTCCTGGATAATGGTGCTCCAATAGCCACCCCCATCGCCCTGCAGCTGGCTGAGGCGCTCCTGCCACTCTTTGACAGCGTAAGGCTCTGTGCCCACAGCCACAGCCACTGGCTGCTGCCCGGGCCCCTTGGTGCCCTGTGCAGATGCCTGCCTGTGCCCTGGGGGGCCTGAAGCAGCTGATGCTCAGGTCTTTTGCCCTTTCCTTTCATCCAGGATGATATCCAGGTGCAGCTGAGCTCCATGGCTCTCTTTCAAGAGATGCTGGACTTATTAAGAGAAGAGGGAAGAAAGGCCCTCAAGTCCCACGTGCGCCAGAGCCTGCTCCCTCTCTACTTCCACTGCCACGATGAGAATCAGATTGTTGCTGAGGTGAGCACTTGTGGCCAGCTGCTGTCCCCCTGGCAGGGGCTTGGGCTGCCTCCTGCCCTGGCACCTTGTGGGCTGCAGCCTCCTCCAGCCTGTGCCACTGGGATGCTCCTGTGCCCTGGACTGTGGGGCCATCTGTGCATCTCTGTCCCTCTCCAGGCCTCCCGGGAAATGCTGCATTCCTCAGCCAGATTCCTGAAGAGGAGGGATATAGAACAAATGCTGCACGTGGATCAGAGCTTTGGGGAGTGCCTGGTAAGAACAGCAGAGACCCCCCAGCCTCAGCATGGCCAAGGGCCCTGAGGGCGGTGCTCAGTGTGCGGGGCTAACGGCTGTGCCCGCTGCTGCAGCCAGAGGCCGGGCGGGCTCTTCTCCAGGCTCCCGTGGGCCCGAGTCGGGTGCTCATGGAGCCCCGGCCCGGCGGGGCTGCGGGGCGGCACCGCGGCTCCCCGGGCAGCAGCCGGCCCTCTGCCCCTCCCCTCGGGAGCCCCTGGCCAGCGGCTGCTGGCCGCGCCTCAGGGCTGTGCGGGCAGGCGACGCCGGCTATGGGCGCACGCAGCGCCCGGCCCAGGGGCTGAGCCCGCGCCAACCCTTCCCTCCTGCCGCCCTCTGCAGCTGGCAGAGGACAGGAGCCGAGCGGCCGAGCACCTGCGCCGGGCACTGCACTACCTGCAGAGCCCACAGGAGTCCCTGCGAGAGGCGGCCGTCCGGTTCATGGGTGAGTCCCGAGCCCGGGCTCCTCCCCGGCCCGCCGCAGCTCGGCCTCGGCCCCGCCTGCTGCCCCGTCAGCGCCAGCCGCGCCCGGCGCCGTGGAGCCCCGCCTGGCCTGGGCGTTGCTGCTGCCGCCCTCTGGCAGGCGTGCCCTGGGGCGGCAGCGTGCGGCAAGGGCCGGGCTGAGCCCTGCCGGGCCAGCAGCCCGTGTGGCCACAGCGCCGGCAGCGCCGCTGGCAGGGAGCTGTGCCGCTGGGGCCTTGACAGGCTCTGTGTTCACAGGCATGGCCGGGCGGCACCTGAGGGGGCAGCAGCAAGAGCTCCAGCTGATCTGCACTGGTGAGTGAGTGAGGGCAGCGGGCTGACCGCGGGGGCCGGAGGGGGCAGCTGCAAGCCCTGCCCCGGCTGCGGAGGGATCTGCACCCGTGGGCAGAGCACACAGCCATATCAGGGCTACGTGTGCCATTCGTGTGCCAGCAACTTCGGGCTGATCCCCTTGCTCCCTGCTCCCTGCGGGCCATGGCAAGAGACGACCGGGACGGCCCTGGCAGGGGGCTCTCCTCGGCTCCCTGCATATGTGGGATCTGACCTTGCCTCTGTTCCTCCCTCTTGCAGCCCTTGAAGAAATGGCATATGACAGCAGCCCTGCAATCAGAAATGCCGCCATTGAATCTTGTTTAGTTCTCCGAGCCGTACAGAGAGCGCCCTACTCCCCGTGGCATAAGCTGCGAGATCGATTCCGCAGCGCATGGAGGAAACGGCCTCGTCTGTGCGGCACTGCCTTGCTGTGCTGCTGGAGCTCTGCAGAGAGATGATCTGGGGCCATTTAAGCCAGCAGGAATTTTCTTTTTCTTCTTTAAGATTTTTGTGTTTGCATTTTCCTTGTTGGGTATGTAAATATAAAATATCTTACAGTACACAGAGTCCCAGGATCTTTCTTTCCTGCGCAACGTCTGTAGGGCATAAGAGAAGAGGGGGAAAAGGTTGCTTGTACTCAGCCAGCTGCCCAGGCGTGCAGGGTTGCAGGGAAAATGGCCAGAAGCCTTTTGGCCTTTGGTGGTTCTGCTGAAGCCTTTGTGCTGCCCACAGAGCGGCTGGGCAGGGGCCGGAGCTGCGGGGATCCCTGCCAGAGCGGTGCCTGGCGATGGCCACAAGCCCTGTGCCGGACAGGAAGGGCCATCTGTGTCCTCCTGCCCGTCTGCAGCTGGCTGCAGCGCTGAGGGCTCCCAGGTGCCTCTGGATGGGGCTCCTCTGGAGCTGCTGTGGGGCTGCGGGGCTGCTGCCGGCAAGCTTGGCCAGGCTGGGGGAGACCCTGAGGGGCAGAGGCACTGCTAAGCCCTGAGCAATTGGCTGGCAGAGGCCATAAGCAGCCCCCTGGCAGCCGCCTTGATCCCGACAGCCGGCTGCTCTGGCGCTTCCAGGTCGGTGACCGGTTGGAGGGACGCCCTGGAATCAGGCGTGGAACCCTGGTCCTGGCCTTTCAGGGCCGTGAGGCCAGCTGTTGTGGGGCTGGGGGGGTGCCCTCCCTGTGCTCCAGACTGGAGCGCCCCGCCCCTCAGCCTTAGGCATTGAGCTCCACTGTCTGATATCCAAGTCTTGTTCCTGTTGCTGTGGGGGAGGCCGAGCTCTGTGGCTTTAGGCCCCATGGAGCCAGAAGAGCAGCAGCTTTGAGCCCACAGGGGCCACAGAAAGGCCCTCTTGGATCACGGACATTCCTGTCCTGCCCAGGCCAGGGACACATGAGAGTGCAGCGGGCACCTTCAGGGTGCCACGCTGGCTTTGCACTGGGCCACCTCCCTGTGCTGCGCACGGCTGGCTCTTTGCTTTGCTGCTCTCGGCCTTGTGTCGTCGTACTCCTCTGGCTGCCTGCAGCCAGGGGCAGCCCTATCAGGAGGGTGAAAGGCCCCGTCTCCAACATCTCAAGAGGGAAATGGAGCTCTCCCGGCCCTCAGCCCACGCTGTAAGCAGAGCAGAGCCTTTTCCCCAGCCCCGTTGGCTTTCTGCCTGCTTCTGGCCCCTGGCCACCATGACCCACTGCACTCGCTCTGAGTCACCTACAGCATGCCTGGTGCCTCTTGATTTGCTGACCCTGGCATGTGAGGCTCACTGAGGGAAAGGTGGCTGTCCCAATGCTGAGGGCACACGTGGCTCACTGAGCAGACTTGAGGCTTCCCCAGCAGCTTGCAGGTGCCTTATGTGTCATGTTACCGTGCTTGTGCTCCTGTCTGTTCCTGTCCCTCTTCTCACCCTCACCCAACCCGCACCCTCTGACCTACCTTCAATAAATCCTGTTGCATCAGACACGGTGTCAAGAGCCCTCCTTCGGCTGCCGGTCGAGCGCACGTTACAGCCTCTGGGCCTGGGAGCAAGGTGGGCTGGGGGAGCTGGTCTCTCAGACCAAGAGGGAACGGCTCTCGACAGCACCTGCCCGTGGACATTCCCCGCACCAAATAAAATCATCTCCAAGTTTAGCTAGTAAGCTAGTAAGGTATAAACCACTAATTGCCTGGAAATCTGGCACTAGTCTCTGAGTTCCATTAGGATTCTTTATTGCTGATCTAGCAGTATTAAATTTTGACTGCCGTTCTTCCAATAGTCCTGATGTCAGGGATTTAATTGACTGTTGGCTCTATTCCTTTCCTAGCTTCTAATCGTCAAGGGTATTGCTTTCTGACTACTGCCCTAACTCTTGTCTGTAGCTCAATTCTCATAGGGTCTGCTCGTTTTGATTTTCCTGGCCTATCAGTATCCCATACTCTTGGGTACACCTGATTCAATACTTGCTCTAACTAGTTCTTCTTGTTTGTTGGTCTGGTGTCAATTGTCAGTCCTACTGCTAAAACGGCTCATTTGTCTTCAGGTACCTTCCATTGAAGTTTTCTTTTTCTGAACGGAATTGTTGCTTCCAAATTTTCAAGCAAATCCCTGCATAGGACAGATTTGGGTGAGTTTGGCAAATAAAGAAACTGATGTATTCCCATTTTCTTCTTGATTTTACATCAAAATGGTCTCAGGAAGAATGCATTTTCTGGCTGCCCTACAGTTGCTCCTATTGCTTGAAGATAGTTTTCACTTTTAGGTATCAGTGCTTGATTCAAGAGTGAAAATGTGTCTCCACTATTTCTTAAAATTTCAACTTCTTCATCATTCTTTAGCTGTATTTTAAACAGTGGCCTGCTAGGGTAAGAATTGCCAGTCTCGGTCATTTCTTATCGTCTAGAGTGGCTGCAAGAGTTTTGTGGACTTTGTCTGCTAACTCTGGGCACTGGCCCTATTTCCAGGGTCCTGATTTCTTACAAGATGCACATTGATTTGACCCCAGCTTGGTCTGTGGCTGCTTTGAACCTCCTCTGCCTCTGCTATTTTCGCCCTTGCCTCTGCTTCAACCCCGCCTACATCCGTCCTCTCCCTGGTGCTGATCCAGAGCTGCCACCATGGCTGCAGGGAGCTCTTTTTCCCTCTCCTGACTATCGTACACTTTCTACTTTTGATGTAGTGTCTAAAAGCTTGCGTGACTGCTCAATGTGTTCTTCGAAGACTTCTCAAACTCAGACGGGCTTGGTGCTGTGACCATTTCCCTGGGGTGTTCCAGTTTGTGTTTATTTATCAGTTATCGTAGAATGGTTTGTTTTCATGTACCCCGTATTTTCCCCAATTTGGTTTACCCCTAGGTTCTGCCCTCCCTCAAAGCTGTCCCGCATGCCATTCCCCACTCTTTGTTCCAGCTCCTTCCCTGCCTCTCAAGATAATCCAGCTCTTTATTCCTGAACCTTCCCTGTCACTTTTGCCTTGGACACATCCCTGACTGCACCACCCCTTTGGAATTCCTCTATTGCTGGAAGCCCCACTGGCCCATGTGAGCTACCCTCTCCTCCCATCTGTCCTAATTAGTCCCAAGCAACCGATGGAATGCCCTCGCTCCTCCCCTGCAGATTCCTTCTTGCTCAATCGTTTGTATCCACCCCCTGAGTTGTACCCCGATAAAACCCCGTGCACAGAAGTGCTGGCGGCTCTTTGCTGCTGAATCCTTCCCTTGGAATAAACCTTGGCCTGTGGAACCTCACAATCGAGGGGCCTCCTCCTTCTCTTTGGCCTGCTGCGTGCTGCAGTTAGTGGATCCTGAACCACTGAGCAGTGGCTCACCAGGGTCAGCCGCGGGCAGGACCCACGCCTTGGCCGTTCCCCACTCCCGGCGCAGCCGCCGCAGTTTTCCCAAGAGCCAGCCCGGGCTCCGCTGGGCTGCGTCAATGGGGAACCCGTCCCAGTGCCCGACTGTGCTCTGGGTGAAAAACCTTTATCTGATACGGAAATGAAACTTGCCCTGTCCCAGCTCCCTGCCCTTTTCTCCAGTCCTATCACTGGTCCCAACAGTGACGAGAGCTGCAGCAGCCCCTCTGATTCCTCTCAGGAGGATGTTGAAGACCACAATGACGCCCTTTACCCTCCTCCAGGCTGAACAAAGTGGCTTCAGCTGCATCTAGGGCTTCCCCTCCAGGCCACACTCCATCCTTGCAGTCCTCCTTTGCATTCTGGCTAATGGTTTCATATCTTTTGATATTGTACTGCCCAAAAGTGCGCCCGTCTGCTTCCAGCGCTTCTCTTGGCTGCTGCTTCAGGGTGTGGGCACCATCATCAGAGACACAGAAGAGCTTCTCCTCCCAGAGTTGTCCTTATCCTCCGCACTTCCACGTCTCTGCCTTGATGTTCACTGGGGAACTTGCCACTTTGTGGCCGCTCATTGCTGTGCTCAGCAGGGACACAGTTTTGTTTGGACACGAGTTGCCAGAGCAAGACATGCAGCAACTGAAGCTGAGAATAGCAGAGGCTGGGCAGATGCCGTTTTTTCCAGAATGTGGGAAAGAGAGTGAGAAAAGCACAAGGAAATTTCAGGCTGTTAACTCTGCAATCTAATTGCCCTGGGAAACTCAGCAATGGATGGTGCTCTGGTGCTACTGCCAATGCCTTCCATGAGAAAAATTCATTTTAGGAAGGAGCAACATCATCTGACAGAGACCAAGTGTGCCAGCAGTTGCTCCAGGTGCTCCTGCCATCAGCCCCTGCAGGAAAGAGGCACAGCCCCCAAGGCACGTGGCCTTTGGCTCCTTCTGGCACAGAAGCCCCCCGGGGGCACAGGTCTCAGGGGCAGGAGACAGGCGCCAGCGCTGCCAGGGCTCGGGGGGTGGCAGGTCTGCTTGGCCAGGGACTCTGCCACACCTGCTGATGTCAGCGCTCTCCGGGCCCCAGGCCTCAGAGCAGCATTGGTGCCCGGGCCCACACGTTCCTTGTGCGTGTCACACCGGCGGCTTTAGGACGGCCACCAGCCGGGACGTGTCCCAAGGAGGCCGTGCCAGCTTCCCTGCAAGGCCCGGTGCCCTTCCCAGAACGGCTGCGTCGGCAGCGCTGGGAGCTCCTTCTGCTGCCCTGAGCCCGCAGAGCATGGCAGCGTTTGCTGATGCTCTGAGCCCTTCTTAAAGGTCCTGTCGGCCTGGCTTAGACTCCTAGGGCCAGCCATTCCTTCCAAACTGGGCCACTTTGGGTGCGCTGGGCGTGGCCCCAGGGCAAGCGGCAGTGCGTGTGCAAGGGCCCTTGGTGACACGGTGCCACACAGGCACTGTGACGTGGAACGGGTGCCCAAGGGCTCTTTGTGACACAGGGTGACATAGGAGTTGCAGGTGACAAGAGCACGCCACAGTGCTCAGAGCACGCGACGGGACAGGACGGGACAGAGCGGTGCCGTGAGGAGCCCCCGCACAGCGCGCTCGTTCGCGTCCCACCCGGAGCTTTTCTGAAGCCTTGCTCCTGCAGCTGAGCTCGAGGGCAGACCACAGGACTTGCTGACCCGTGGTCTCCCTGAGGCTTCTCTTCTGCAGGTGCCCTTGAGGCCATATCATAGTCCTTGTCAGGAGTCCCCTGTCCTTGTGGCAGGAGGAGCCCTTGAGACCGAGTGCAGGACTTGCTGTCCTGTAGCCTTCCTGAGGCTTCTTACTTGAAGGTGCCTTCCAGGCACCACTGCAGCACTTGGTGACTTGGAGCTCTTCCAAGGCAACTCTGCTGCACATAGGCACAAATCCAGGCAGAGACATGGAGCAGAGACACCCGGCAGTGCCCGAGCTGGCCTGGGTGGAGGAGGTGGACGAAGGCCCTGGAGCTGCCCCGGCACAGCAGACTGAAGAGGTGGTGCCGTTCCAGCCACCGCAGGAGGGTGAGTGGCAGAGCTGGGCCACAGGACTGGTGCCTGCTGCCAGCTTGGACCCCATGCCGTGCCGTGCCGTGCCATGCTATCCCCTGGGGACATGCCCACGGACAGGACGGAAGAGGGGCCGGGCAGACACCCCGCAGTGGCCGTGCTCCATCCCCTGGGGCATCCCGGGGCTCTCTCTGCCTGGGGATGGCAGGGCTGGGCCGTGTTGTCCGGCCTCTCCCGCAGCCCCTCATCTCTGGCTGCGCTCGCTCTTTGCCAGATGCAGCCCTGGAGCGCACACAAGAGCAGGAGTCCAGCCGTGGCCGCTTCCGCAGAACAGCGCAGGTACCTGCAGCCACCCCCACCTGGGCTGGGCCTGCTGTCCCTGCTCAGCCCAGCACCGTGTGTGCAGCACTGCATGCAACATCCCCGGCTTCCTGCCCTTCTCCTACAGTTTGTTTGCAACTTCCTCAAGAGAATTGAGGAGGAAGAGACCATCGCCACGGGCGTAGGCTTCAGACCATACTCGCCCATCTTCCTAAGCAAGACCAGTGCTGCCCTGCTGTGTATGCTTGTAGAGGAACATTTGTACACGCCAAAGCAAGTAAGCAGCCTGTGGCCAGGCTTTGATCCTCCCAGCAATTGCTTGGCCTCCCAGTCCACGCATGCTGCTTGCTGTGAGCCTTTCAGGCCACATGGCAGTGGCGTGGGAAGGGAAGCACTCCTCTGGGGAAGCTGGGAACATTGCTCCCTCTGGCAGCATTCCAAGTCTCCCCGTGCCTTCTCCAGGTGCCTGCCATGGTGAGCTACATCCACCAGTGGCTCATGGCCAATGATTCTGCTGAGCACAGGCTGGACAAGACCCTGCTGGATCTCACCCAAGCACAGCCAAATGACGCAGTCATGACGCTCCTGCGTGTGGCCCCGTCCTGTGACAGGTATGGGGCCCACCTGCCCACAGGGCTCAGGCCTCCCCAGCCCATCACCCTGCACAGCCTGCCCCAGGTGTCGGAGCGACAGAGAGTTCCAGGGCCCTCTGGATGCTCCCTTTGCCAGCCCGGCCACGTCAGCCCCTGAGCCTGCTGCCATGCTCCCTTGCTGCCTCTCAGGGCTCTGTCCCCACAGGCCTGGGCTGTCGGGGGCAGCTGCAGGCAGGGGGGCAGTGGGCACAGGCAGAAATGGCAGCCGGCTCAGCTGCCCCCGGTGCTGTGTCTGAGACCCCCCTGAGACAGAGCTCTAACCCCACAGAGCTGCCGTGGCCATGTGGAAGACCATCATGGGCTCAGCCAGGACTGCGGAGCTGGCGCAGCTGATCCTCCTGGATGTGCTGGGGAGCTGGCCAGAGTACAGCAGCTGCACCTCCGATGGGGACGAAACGGGTGTCTTTGCCCTGGCTGTGAGTTTCTGCAACTGGCCTTTGCAGGCCCCAAGGCTGCCTCTCCAGCAGCTCTCCATCCTCCTTCCCCCGCTGCATCTCCCTGCCTCAGGCGCTGGCCTGAAACCTGGCCCAGGGGCGGCCTCAGGCCCACCAGGCCCCGTGCTCCCCCTGCCATGGTCTCTCCTGGCCTCTCCCTGCCACGCTCGCGCCCTGCCACGCACACACCTCGGCGCTGAGCGCTGTCTCGGGGGGCTTTGTCCTTTGCAGGCAACTGTGGTGATGTGGAAGATCCTCCAGGTGCCCTGTCTCCCACGGATCTTGAAGGTGTATTTCCCCCGCCTATTGGTGCATCTGCTGTTCCAAGTGTTCTTCAGCACTCTGGATATGCCAGAGGAGGTCGACACCTTCTGGAAGGGATGCCAGGAAGAGCACGGCCTTGCCACCAGCCCCAACAGGTGCTCCATCCCACTCCTCCTGTCCCCGCCACGTGGCCTGCCAAGGAGCCAGTGCTGCCAGCGTGACCTGGGCTTTGCTGTGCACACAGGTTTGCTGTGCGCACCCTGAAGTCCCTGCTCTGCCTTCTCCGCTGCGAGGATGTGGTGGTGGCAATGGAGCGCAGGTGTGCCTGGGACACGCTGCTCTCTCTTGACACTCACCACTTTGCCGTGGCTCTGCTTGCCAGGTGAGACCCCCTTCTCCCCACTGCCTCTGACATTGCTGCTCTGTGCCCAGGTGCCCCACAAAGTGTCCGTGGTGGCCATGGGTCAGAGGGCCTTGTCACTGAGGGATGGCCAAGCAGACTGGAAAAGGCTGGCAACAGGAGGGTGCCCATGAGCAACCAACTGCCAAATGGCCCACGTCCCCTTGCTGGAAGGGTGCTGGGGAAAGATGAGAACTGGGTGAGTCACGCCTGGGAGAGGTTTGCCCCACTGCATCAGGGTCTTGTTTCCTTTTCCCCCTCTTCAGAGAAATTCGCCGCTTAGCCATCCACTTTTGTTCCGCGGTTGCATTCTACCTGCTCGCCCTGCTCGGCAAAGAGATGCCATACTGGGATTTCCCTGCCCTGGCATTCCTTGTGGAGGTGAGCCTCAAGGCCAGCGCTGCCTGGCTGAGCAGCCTCCCAGCCCTCTGGCCTCTCGCAGCCACAGCTGCCAGGACAGTGCCCGTGCCCTGTGCTGCTGCCTGGGCCCGGCCCTGTGCGCTGCTGGGCTCCTGCCGGCCGGCTCCCCTGTCTGTCACTGCCCTGTGCCTTTCAGGTCCTCGAGTGCCTGGACTTGAGGGAATGCAGTGACAGTGTTCTGGAGATCCTGGCACAGAACCTGCAGAGCGAGCACATGGCCAGGCGTTACTTGGCACTCCGAGGCCTCGTAGTGCTGGGCAAGAATCCCTTGATGGTGAGAAGGGGGCAGTGGCTGAAGCCGTGCAGGCAGCGTGGGGCTGGGCAACGCAGTCGCTTGGCCTTGCCTGGGCTTCGGCCGCTGGGGCAGCTGCTCCCAGCTCTCCTGCTTCCCGCTTCAGCTGCCCCAGTGCTTCGGGACAGGCCTTTGGCCTCTGGGCCCTGCGGCAGCAGGGCGGCCTTTCATAAAGTCGTGTTCCGCACAGGCTGAAAAAATGCAGAGCCTGACTGGAAGTCTTGTGGAGCTTCTGGAGGAAAATGACAGCGACATGATCAGGATGAGCACTCTTCTACTCAGATATTTGCTCCTGGATAATGGTGCTCCAATAGCCACCCCCATCGCCCTGCAGCTGGCTGAGGCGCTCCTGCCACTCTTTGACAGCGTAAGGCTCTGTGCCCACAGCCACAGCCACTGGCTGCTGCCCGGGCCCCTTGGTGCCCTGTGCAGATGCCTGCCTGTGCCCTGGGGGGCCTGAAGCAGCTGATGCTCAGGTCTTTTGCCCTTTCCTTTCATCCAGGATGATATCCAGGTGCAGCTGAGCTCCATGGCTCTCTTTCAAGAGATGCTGGACTTATTAAGAGAAGAGGGAAGAAAGGCCCTCAAGTCCCACGTGCGCCAGAGCCTGCTCCCTCTCTACTTCCACTGCCACGATGAGAATCAGATTGTTGCTGAGGTGAGCACTTGTGGCCAGCTGCTGTCCCCCTGGCAGGGGCTTGGGCTGCCTCCTGCCCTGGCACCTTGTGGGCTGCAGCCTCCTCCAGCCTGTGCCACTGGGATGCTCCTGTGCCCTGGACTGTGGGGCCATCTGTGCATCTCTGTCCCTCTCCAGGCCTCCCGGGAAATGCTGCATTCCTCAGCCAGATTCCTGAAGAGGAGGGATATAGAACAAATGCTGCACGTGGATCAGAGCTTTGGGGAGTGCCTGGTAAGAACAGCAGAGACCCCCCAGCCTCAGCATGGCCAAGGGCCCTGAGGGCGGTGCTCAGTGTGCGGGGCTAACGGCTGTGCCCGCTGCTGCAGCCAGAGGCCGGGCGGGCTCTTCTCCAGGCTCCCGTGGGCCCGAGTCGGGTGCTCATGGAGCCCCGGCCCGGCGGGGCTGCGGGGCGGCACCGCGGCTCCCCGGGCAGCAGCCGGCCCTCTGCCCCTCCCCTCGGGAGCCCCTGGCCAGCGGCTGCTGGCCGCGCCTCAGGGCTGTGCGGGCAGGCGACGCCGGCTATGGGCGCACGCAGCGCCCGGCCCAGGGGCTGAGCCCGCGCCAACCCTTCCCTCCTGCCGCCCTCTGCAGCTGGCAGAGGACAGGAGCCGAGCGGCCGAGCACCTGCGCCGGGCACTGCACTACCTGCAGAGCCCACAGGAGTCCCTGCGAGAGGCGGCCGTCCGGTTCATGGGTGAGTCCCGAGCCCGGGCTCCTCCCCGGCCCGCCGCAGCTCGGCCTCGGCCCCGCCTGCTGCCCCGTCAGCGCCAGCCGCGCCCGGCGCCGTGGAGCCCCGCCTGGCCTGGGCGTTGCTGCTGCCGCCCTCTGGCAGGCGTGCCCTGGGGCGGCAGCGTGCGGCAAGGGCCGGGCTGAGCCCTGCCGGGCCAGCAGCCCGTGTGGCCACAGCGCCGGCAGCGCCGCTGGCAGGGAGCTGTGCCGCTGGGGCCTTGACAGGCTCTGTGTTCACAGGCATGGCCGGGCGGCACCTGAGGGGGCAGCAGCAAGAGCTCCAGCTGATCTGCACTGGTGAGTGAGTGAGGGCAGCGGGCTGACCGCGGGGGCCGGAGGGGGCAGCTGCAAGCCCTGCCCCGGCTGCGGAGGGATCTGCACCCGTGGGCAGAGCACACAGCCATATCAGGGCTACGTGTGCCATTCGTGTGCCAGCAACTTCGGGCTGATCCCCTTGCTCCCTGCTCCCTGCGGGCCATGGCAAGAGACGACCGGGACGGCCCTGGCAGGGGGCTCTCCTCGGCTCCCTGCATATGTGGGATCTGACCTTGCCTCTGTTCCTCCCTCTTGCAGCCCTTGAAGAAATGGCATATGACAGCAGCCCTGCAATCAGAAATGCCGCCATTGAATCTTGTTTAGTTCTCCGAGCCGTACAGAGAGCGCCCTACTCCCCGTGGCATAAGCTGCGAGA